>NC_133327.1:68052661-68352661 GCF_042186555.1 Aquarana catesbeiana
AATTTCAGTTTTGAGGTGGAGAGAGAGCAGACTAGAGGATATGTTGAAGGGAGAACAGATTGGAGAACAGGTGAAGGGAAAGCAGACCGTAGGACATTTGAAGGGAGGGCAGACCAGAGGATTAGTGGTGGAGGGTGAGGAGACCAGAGGGTTGGTGGAGGGTGAGGAGACCAGATGATGATTGGTAGAGGGAGAGGAGACCAGATGATGATTGGTAGAGGGAGAGCAGACCAGAAGAAGGGTAAAAGGAAAGTAAATAAGAGGATAGGTGTAGTGTCAGAAGTCTTGCAGACATAAATAAGGGCTGCTAAGTAAAGATGACGTCAGTATTAGGCAACTGGAAGGACGAAGCGATGGCTACAAATGCATTTTAATTTCCTTTTATTCCTTCTTAGACTTTTTGGGCCGCACCGAAGTCCCAGTGGCAAAGATCCGAACTGAGCAAGAGAGTAAAGGCCCAACCACTAAACGTTTACTGCTCCACGAAGTGCCAACAGGGGACGTGTGTGTGAGGTTTGACCTTCAGCTGTTCTAAGGGATAAAAATACTCCATCATTACAGCTGGGTTCTGTTCGTGTGCACTAGGACCAACGGTCCACAACTTTCACTGTCCGTGTTCTCATATCTTGGCCCACTTGCATGGTCCCCTGCCACCTACCTATGCAAACCCAAGTTACATGACCCCAGTGCCTTTCACCCTTCAAGACTGCACAGCTTGCGTTTGCAACAGTTCTACAGTTTTGGTGCCAGGTGAAAAGAATCCACACCTTTCTGGAACCGTGACTAGGACCTGTGAAGATACATGTGGCTCGTCTTGCAAACTAGGTGCCATGTCATTTAAGGGCTTTTGTTAACTTTTAATTCGCAACTTCACGCAATGAGCAAAGTCATTCAGCGAACAACAAATTCTGCTTAGGAAATGTTGCAACTGTGCTAAAGTCAAAAAGCCCTCTCAATCTTTTACAAAATTAGGTTTAGTGGGGTTCTCACAGGACTTAGTAGGACTTCAATCTCTTGTCACACACTGTGCTGTTACCCTCTCTGAGTTCCAGGGGCAGTGCTCTAAAGCTGGGCACTCCTGGCCTGTATTGTGGTTCAGGTAATCATAGGGATTTATCAAACAAGGCAGCCAGCTGCACAGGGATGAATACGTGAATTAGAGAGTCTCAGCAAGGAAGGCTGTGTCATTGATTGCAAAGAGTTTGGCTGCAGTGTGCCTTAAAGGTTCCCCATTGGAAATGTATGGATTATACTCGGTTATCATTTAATTTGTTGAGTTTTTTTTTTTTTTTAAAGGAACGAAATAGGTGTTTAAGAAACATTATATGAACTCTTTGCTCCAAAACACTGTAACTTGCAAATGTAGAATGTGTGTTGTTTAAAGAGAAGGATTTAATCCAATTTTTAATTTTATAGGAATTTCAGAGAGTATGAAAGTGACAAGGAAATAGAAACATATATTTATAGCAATGTACATATTTATATTGAAGGCAAAGACACACTGGTATGCAAAATTTTTATATTTATGACAAAAGATTATTTAACATGGAAATAGCAGAGGAAGTTCTTTACACTGAACTCCAGGCAGGCAGACAATGAAAATACATATATGTGAGATATCTTATCTGCCAAAATATGAGCATTTCAGTTCAGTCTGTCTTGTGATCCAAACAGTACAGCCCAATCAGACTCCTCATTTTTCTCTACTGCAGTTAGGCAGTGCGGTTTGGTCATTGCCTCAAGCCTGCTCATTGCACAAAGAAGGAGTGGTAGCATAGTGATGAGGACCCCACTCTGTGCAAGGTAGTAGAACGTGATCGGTTCATGGTGCTGACCCTCTTTTTCCCAGTTTGAGTCCTGCCGTGCAGGGCATCACAGAAACTAATGAAAAGATAGAATCAGGTATATGTACTTGTTTTGTTTAAATACATTTAATAATTTCCTAAGGAGTGCATAACAGGGTTAATTAAATATATCCGGTGCCTTCCTGGAGTTCAGCTCTAAATCAAACTTGTCTTAAAAGAAATATTAGAGGAAAGAAATGGACGCCTCCCACGTTTCTCTTAAGACAGGTCCACTTTAAGAAAACACTATTGCCCTTTTCGTTTTGCATTTTGTATCTAGGAGATGGGCATTGGCAATACTGATAGCTACATGGCAGAAGTATCGGCAATGACAATCATTTCATTGCTCATGGCCATGGTTTTTTTTTTGGTAAGGGGTTTATAAAAACTGCAGGGAAGGAAATCAACCAATCAGATAATTGCTTTTGTTTTGTGACCTGCTTATTACCAATTGAAATATGATTGCTTATGGATAGCATGGACACTATGCAGCTCTACTTACATCTGCTCAGCTTGCGTTTATTGTGAGTTGTCTATAGAACACATTAATTCAGATTCATCAGGCTTCTTAAAGGGATTTGGGCTCTGTGGCATCTTATCCCTTGATTTTGAGCTGTGACTCCTCCCAGTTATTTTCCATTGAGCGCGGGAGAAGCTACAGTGGTCTTAGATGGTGTGTAAACCAGATAAGACATTGGCATGATTTTACAGACTGGAGAGACGGGTTTAGACGATGACTGCCATGATGGGAATCCGAGCCAGTCAGCAGCTAGGCTAAGCTCTCTTCTGCTTTTATATGCTGCCCCTTTTGGGAACAGAAATGGAGGGAAAGCTCCCTTGTGGGGATCAGCAAAATTCTGACTAGAAGTTTCCTATCCTTCGCCACGCTATCCAAAAAATGGTGGGAGGTTGCTTTAACTAAATAGTGCTAAGTGTTGAAAATGCAGCATGAGCAGGGGGATTGAAGGCTCATATAATGGGTGTCAGAGTAACACCTACTCCTGACGTTTTGCCAAAATGGCACCTATGGCCTTCACTCAGGATAAAAGGAGTACATTGGAACAAACAGATAAGGTTGCACATGCATGCAGTGGACTTGGGCTGCAGCTTCTGCCCTGGTCTGTGTTTCTCTTACAGTTCCTCAGCACTGGAAAGTGTAGACACACTAGCTATAGTAAGTAAGCTCCCTACGTACGAACGAGTTCCTTTCCAGGAGCTCGTTCTTAAGTTCAACTTGTTCGTAAGACCAACAAAGTACAGCTCTCGCAGACAAAGGCTGTGAACACTGATCAATGTGTTCTGTCGGGGGAGCCCAACATCAGAACACAAAGGCACAGCATGGGCACAGCGCTGCACCAACTTTGCTTGTGTTGATACGGCGATCTCTCAGGTTTTTTTTCATTCAGCCCACTGGGGGTTTGTAGTGTTTGTACCCAGCTTTACAGGATTGGACATGCAACTCATTTGCATCTTTGAAAGTTTGCAAGTTGAATGTTTGTATGTAGGGGACTTACTGTATTTTAATTCCATGCATTAGAGTACCTGTCAGAATCTGCTAGTTTGTGCGGTAGTAAATCCAGTTTAAATATCACTGTTTATTTCACATGTATACATTGTATGAAACTAGCAATGCCCAAACTGGGATATAAATCTTAACGGTCAGCAAATATTTCAGGTTGTCAGAAGGCTGGTTCACTTACTGGCTTCCTAATTTCTTGAAGACTGCAGTAGGTATTTAACCCAAGTAGAATCCCTTGTTCCACCCAGCTGCCATGTTTTTTTTTTAAAGCATAATGATATGGCGTGATACCTCCACAATGTATAATAAAAAGATTAACACTTTCATTGTAGCCTTGTAGAAACTGCCAGGAACACCAGCTACTACTGAGAGATTGTGTCAATGGAGTCTACACAAAATTTAGGAACCTATGGGTGATTTACCCCACCTGGGCCCTCCCACCACCTTGAATATTTGCTTTGGGTGCACACAGCCTTTAAGAAAAAAAAAAAAACCCTATTTTTTTTTCAAACTGTGTGCTACGGTTAAATCGGAATGCATATTTCTTTAACTGACAGGACTCTAGTTGTGTTATTCTATAATTATGCTAACTTTAGAGATTTAGGGCTTTATGCTGAGCAACCAAATATTTCTAACATTCTTTCAATCAAATGCAGATTTCTCTTGGCTCCAGCTGAGTTGTCTGGAGACAGGTTCAGGTTCTCCCCTGATGCTGTTCCAACTGAGATGACTGGCCACCCTACCCAATAAAGAGCTCTCTTCATGTTCCCCCTATTGCATAGTTATGCAACATGCATCCATTTCAATTGTGCACTTAGCAGAAAGAAAGTTACCTATTCAGAGAGTTTGTAAAGGCGGTCTGAGATTTTATCCCAAAACACAAAAATGCCTCAGTTAGTAGAATTTTGTCCAAAAAACACTTTAATGCTAAACCCAAGGGGGATCCTCATATTCTTTCCGCAATGGCCATCAAGGGTGCAGCCCTCCACCAACCGAGAAGGCCTCCAAACGAACTGCAAAAAACATACAGAAGGGTGGAACCACCTTGTGCATTACCGTTGATAAGTTTTATTAAATCCACATAGACAAATGGATACACACATGCCAATAAAAAAACATTAAGCAAAACAGATCTGCTCCAGCTGGAACGCAATGTGACTCGTCCTGGGAACAAATGTTTGGACACCTGATGCGTTTCGGGGGTCATGCCCCTTTCTTCAGAGCTGTGGAAAAGGAGCATGACCCCCGAAACACGTCAGCTGTCAATCATTTACTCCCAGGGTGAGTCACATTGCGTTCCAGCTGGAACAGATCTGTTTTGCTTGATGTTTTTTTTTATTGGCATGTGAGTATCCATTTGTCTATGTGGATTCAATAAAATTTATCAATGGAAATGCACAACCTGGTTGTGCCCTCCTGTATGATTTTTTTGCGGTTTGAGTAGAATTGTGTCCCTGAGACACTAAGAAGACAATCCTGCTCCAGGGTGAATTCCCTTGGATTACCGTTTGTGGTAGCACCACAGGTCGTAGCATGCCATGACGGTTGGGGGGGGGGGGGATGTGTAACACTGTTACATTACCAAATACTTGAAAGCCTTCTAATCTCAGATTAACATTTCTCACCTTGTTCGAATTCAAATGATCTGAATGCTTTTCAGTGCCTACTTGGATTCTCAGATCTGGTATACATAGTATATAGGAATGTATTAAAAATGAACAAAGTGGAGCCTCACCCAAATTTTAATTGTATTTTTTTGTTATATTGGGGAAGCGCCACTTTATTTTTATCTATTACTGTCTCTGTCCCTTTTGTGAAGATGTTGTCCATTCTTGTGTGTTCAAGTAAATGGACTGCCTTAACACAATGCACGTCAATGCTTGACATTGTGCACAGCAACAAGTGTAAATGGGCCCTGAAATAGGGAAGATCTTCTCAATTAACCCCATTATATCCAACTATAAAATAAAAAGTTTGGACTGGAGTTCCACTTGAAAGTGCATCAGTTGAGGGGGGGGGGGGGTGCAAGAGTAATTTATCAGTCTGAAAGAAGTGTTTGAATTGCCCACAGCCTTTTATCATCCTACACTGCTAGAAGAATAAAATCACAGGGAAATCTTATTGGCTGCCATGACGGTTCTTCAGACATTTGAGCTGACTGTTTGTATCGGACATTTACATCTGGAACCTGAGTTGGAAGTGATCTAGGAAAACAGTGCTGCTGATGCTCTTGATAAAGAGTACAATTAATTTGTTCCATTTAGGATTAATTCTTAGAAACATTTTTTTCTTTGACACATCCCAGGACACAGGGTATCTTCATATTCACTATAAGGGTTATGCTGCCACCATCCATTACATAGTTAAACTGGTTGAAAAAAGACACAAGTCCATCCAGTTCAACCGACAGAGAGAAAAAGACAAAAAAAATGTTAGGTGATTGGACACTGGCAAAAAACGGCATCCCTGCCCAGGCATTACTCCTCCCAGTTAGACATCCCTGGCAGTGTGGAAAACGGAAATAAGCATGGGTAAAGCTGCAGGATATGCTTATCAAAACTGCGGCATGTCCTCTCTTAGAGGTAGCATAATGGTAATGTTTATGAAAAGCAAAAAATTTGTAAAGTTTTGGATAAAGTGTGAATTGGTTAAGACCTCTTTTTATTCTGTCTTTATCCAATCAGGGAGATTTCCCTTCACTTTCTGTCCCAGTTCAGCAGGAAATAAAAGGAGAGCTAACCAAAGTAGATAGCCTCCTTAAACTGTTGTCACTAGAGCAGGTTTAGCCATTGGAAAATTTCCCTTCTGTTCATGTGTCAACTCAAAAATGTTTGATTTCCCATAATTTTCTATACTATAGACCAGCCTTTTTTCAGCCTTTTTAACACTTGAAATGACTCTGTGGGCTCAGGGAACCTCCACTAGTAGTTACTATATCTACAGCTCACAATACATTAGTGTGATGGTCAGTGGGAAGAATGTTCCTTACGTTTGAGGTCATTGGGAAGAATCCCACTTACAGATCACTAAAAAGATCATTGGGGACTATGGTTACTTATCTGAGAGGCAGAAGGTGATCATCGCTCAAGGAACCCCTAGCAACCTCAGGAGGAACCCTGGTTGAGAAAGGCTGCTGTAGACAATGGTCACCCAGGACCAATGGTGAGGATTATTCTCCTTTTAACATTTTAGCAAAAACTGGCTTTATTTACACTTTACTGTGCATGTGGGTAGGGAGAAATAATGGCAGAGTTGCTTGGCTTTGAATTTTACTTAAAAATGGATCAAAAACTGACCCTCATTTAAAAATGCCACTAACCGTGGTCATACTAGTGACACCCTGTAGCTGTTACCTTGTCCAAGACGCGGTGTAGGTTTCCAGCCACTGGTCGGTACTATGACCGCAGGTTTTATCATGCTTTTTACTACATAGAGGAGATCTCATAAATACTGCCCCAGACCCCTCTTTAGTTTAATGTTAAAATATATGGTATTTGAAGTATATCAGTTGGTCTAGGCTTCAGAGTCCGCTTTTTTTTACAGTGTGCATTTGAAGCCGCAGCAAGTCCAATAGCTCCCACCTCATTCATTGAAATAAACTTAAAGTGGTTGTAAACCCTTACATGTACCCAGTGAAGAGACTGGGTGGAGAGCTGAAGTTGCACTCTGCTCTGCAGATCTCAGTGACGGGAGTTCTGAGAGCTGATTGGAGGGAAGGGAAACACCCCCTTCACATAGCACACAGGAACAGAGCTGAGGCTGTCAAACAGTTACAAGTCCCTCCCCTGTCACCATTTTTCTCTTAGTGTCAGGAATACTTGTCATTCATGCTGATAGCGGAGGACTGAAGCAGCAGACAGAAATCACCCTTAGTGCTGTGGAATGAGACAAGTACACACTATAGAGGGATATGCTTTGTTCATATTTCATGTCTGAGGTTTACAAGCACTTTAATTCAATCACAGAGGCTCAGCATCATATGTGGGCATTACCTAGGGTGGACTTTATGCAAATACAATCTGCCTAGGAACACCCACCCCTCATACTGACATTCTCCCTTCAAACCAACTCACTGCTTACATCATGTCTAAGGGCCGTTGAGTACTGAGGCAGGGTATAGAGACCCAGTGATGTCACTAGGTCTAAAATAGGGTAAGTAATAAAAACAAGAAGATTTTATACAAAAGATTTATTTAGAATGTTGCTGGGGTAAGGAACCAAGGGGAGGCATAAACAGATTAAACTTTAGCTTTAAATGGCAGCTAACGTACTGCACAGGGAAGCTACAGAAACATGTCCCATTTTAGATGCAGATAGTAGAACTATGACATGCAAGTTCCTGAACGGTAAAAAGCAAGGTTTTTGTTTTATCTTATATCCTTTATCATGTTGATTTGCTATTTGCTGCACCTTTATTTTTAAGCAGCATTTTCCTTATGACTCCTACTTATTGACCCTTTATGGGGGAAACTTGATTTGACGTGAGATAATGCATAAAAAATGTCATGTTAATATATCTATTCTATGGTTGCATTACACTGTGTTTATAAACCGGTATATTGCCTAATATATGATGCCTTAACTGACAGACAGGGTTCTTTTAAGATAGATGGTATGCAGTATTTCTAATGTTTTATTTGACCCGAATTAACACTGGTTACAGAATCTTATTCTATTATTATTATATTTTTATTGCTGAATGTTTTGACATTTTATGCTCAGGCAAAATCGTTTGGATAATCAACGCTGCAATTGAGGAAAGGGTTTATTTTCAATGCTGTGACTTGCAATGTTCTGCAGATCCTGTATATATACAAACTTGTGTATAACTGTATTTTGTAGCTGATCTTCCTGTTTGACATGCATGTCACTATATCCCTGCTGAAATGTATATAAAAGGAAACAAAATCTTTTGTTCTGAATCTTTCTAATCTCTGTGTCCTCTGTAATTATAATGGGAATAATGTGCAGTGGGTTGTCATATATCAGAATAAGGATTGTAGACAAATGCTGGCATCATAGAAACAATGAGGGAGGAGGGTCTAGATCTACAGTGCTGTGAAAAAGTATTTGCCCCCTTCCTGATTTTTTTTTTTTTACATTTCTTGTATATTTCTCACACTTAAATGATTCAGATCATCAAACAAATTTTAATATTACACAAAGATAACCCAAGTAAATCCAAGATGCAGTTTTTAAATTATTATTTCATTTATTAAGGTAAAAAAGCTGTTCAAACCTGCCTGGCCCTATGTGAAAAAGTAATTGCCCCCTCCCATGCTGAATTATGAATGAACTGTGATTAACCACACTTTTTTGGAAAGCTGAGTTAAATTTCACTTGCCACACCCAGGCCTGATTACTGCCAGACTTGTTGAATCAAGAAATCACATAAATAGAAGCTGTCTGACAAAGTAAAGCACTCTAACAGATCACAAAAGCCACACATCATGCCACAATCTATAAAAAAAAACAAGAACAGATTAGGAACAAACCGCAAAGATGTATCAGTCTAGGAAGGGTTTCAAAGCCATTTCTAAGGCTTTGGAACTCCAGTGCACCAAGGGGGAGATATTATCCACAAATGAGATAACTTGGAACAGTTTTGAACCTTCCCAGGAGTGGCCGGCCTACAAAAATTACTCAAAGAGCATGATGCGACTCATCCAAGAGGTCATAAAAGAACCCAGAACAATTTCTCATGGACCTCTCTGCTGCCTTTGACACAGTGGACCACCCCCTCCTCCTCAATATACTCCACTCCTTTGGTCTCCGTGACTGTACCCTTCGCTGGTTCTCATCCTACCTATCCCACCGCTCCTTCAGTGTCACTTACAACTCTACTTCCTCCTCTCCTCTTCCTTTCTCCATTGGGGTTCCCCAAGGTTCTGTTCTTGGACCTCTCCTTTTCTCAATCTACACCACCTCCCTGGGTCAGCTGATTGCCTCCCACGGCTTTAAATATCATCTCTACGCTGATGACACCCAAATCTATCTCTCCACCCCCAGCTCTCTCCATCTGTCTCCTCACGTATTACCAACTTACTAGCAGACATATCAGCCTGGATGTCACATCACTTCCTCAAACTCAACCTATCCAAAACTGAGCTCACGATATTTGATGCTGCCTCAATCTCCGCAACATCTCTAAGATACGCCCCTTCCTAACCAATGTCACCACAAAGCTTCCAATCCATTCCCTGGTCATCTCCCGCCTCGACTACTGCAACTCCCTCCTCATTGGCTTACCTCTAAATAGGCTATCCCCACTTCAGTCCATCATGAAAGCTGCTGCCATACTTATCCACCTCACAAACCGCTCAGCGTCTGCTATACCCCTCTGCCAATCCCTCCATTGGCTGCCACTCAGTCACCGAATTAAATTCAAGATACTAACTATAACTTACAAAGCCATCCACAACCTGGCCCCCAGCTACATCTCTAACCTAGTCTCAAAATACCAACCTAATCGTTCTCTTCGCTCCTCCCAAGACCTCCTGCTCTCAAACTCCCTTGTCACCTCATCCAATGCTCACCTTCAGGATTTCTCCAGAGCCTCTCCCATCCTCTGGAATGCTCTACCCCAATCCGTCCGATTTTCTCCTACTTTATCCACTTTCAGATGATCCCTGAAAACTCATCTCTTCAGAGAAGCCTATCTGGCCCCCACCTAACAACTGTACATTTATCATCTCAATCAGCACATCACCCACAGTTATTACCTCTTGTATCTCTTGACCTTCCCTCTTAGATTGTAAGCTCTAAGGAGCAGGGCCCTCTGATTCCTACTGTATTAAAGTGTATTGTATTTGTACTGTCTACCCTCAAGTTGTAAAGCGCTGCGTAAACTGTTGGCGCTATATAAATCCTATATAATAATAATAGCAATATCTAAAGAACTGCAGGGCCTCACTTGCCTCAGGTAAGATGAGTGTTCATGATTCAACAATAGGAAAGAGACTGGGCAAAAATGTCATCCATGGGAGAGTTCCAAGGCCAAAGCCACCGCAAAAATAACACAAAGGCTCATCTCACATTTACCAAAAAACATCTGGATTATCCCCAAGACTTTTAGGCAAATATTCTGTGGACTGATGAGACAAAAAATTTTTTGGAAGGTGTGCGTCCCATTACATCTGGCATAAAACTAATACAGCATTTCATAACAAGAACATCATACCAGCAGTCAGACATGGTGGTAGTAGCGTGATGGTCTGGGGCTGCTTTGCAGCTTCAGGACCTGGATGATTTACCATAATTTATCTGAAAAAACAAATACAAATTAAATAGTGTGTGTATTCAAGTCCATATAGTGCTCCAATAAATAAACCGTGATGTTGAACACTCAGGGTGGAGCTTGATACTTCTGCTCAGTAAATATGAGAGGCCGCCTACCGGATAAGGTGGATCTCAGATTATAGAGGTCAAACTCACTCAGCAAAAGATCATTCGACTTGTGAACACTCCTCCTGGGACTCCTCTAAAGCCGGTATCCCTTCCGGTACAGCAGGCTCCTGTACTCTATGATACTCCTTACAAATGCGATGGCAACTCCTTAATAGTCTCCAGCATTGGGATGTATCACAAGATAAAAAGAAGAGGAGGCTTCATGGTGCAGTACTCCTGTTTAAAAGTTTTTTTAAAAGCTTTACAGGCACTGACATCCAAAGACAATGAAACGATTTTCAAACAGCCGTGCCTCAAGCCAGCCGGTGCATGGTGACGTCAAGAACTGGTGCTCCACACAAAGCGTTTCCCCGTGCAAAACATCGACTGGGAACGAAGCTATTAACCAGTTACCGACCGCCGCACGACTATATACATCCTGGCTTTGAAGAGGGATATCTTGGTAATGGCAGCAGCTGCTGCCACAACCAGAGTATCCATCTCTTCAGGCGGTGGTTCGGTTAACAATAATGGTGTTCTCTGCGGCGGATTCGCCGCGAGATCACCGTTATCGGTGACAGGAGAGGCCCCCCCCCCACCGCTCTCCCACGCCCTCCGCCGTTTACCAGAGCCGTCAGCAGAGGCAGGTCCGTGGCTGGGTATGGAGACGAGTGAGACTAAGATGGCCCCCACCCGTCTCCATTCCATAGCAGGGCGGAAGCGACGTAAAAACGTCACTTCCACCCATACATCTTAAAGGCACATTTTTCTGTTGTCATTTTTTTCAAATGACAAATTTTTATTTATTTTTTTACTTTTATTGCATTTTAGTCTAAATATGAGATCTGAGGTCTTTTTGACCCCAAATCTCATATTTAGGAGGACCTGTCATGCTTTTTTCTATTACAAGGGTTGTTTACATTCCTTGTAATAGGAATAAAAGTGACCCAATATTTTTTTTTTTTTTTTTTTTTTAACTGTGTAAAAATAAATCAAAAAAAAAAAATTTTTAGAGCACCCCGTCCTGACGAGTTCGCACGCAGAAGCGAACGCATACGTGAGTAGCGCCCGCATATAAAAACGGTGGTCAAACCACGTGTGAGGTATTGCCACGATCGTTAGAGCGAGAGCAATAATTGTAGCCCTAGACCTCCTCTGTAACTCAAAACATGCAACCTGTAGAATTTTTTAAACGTCACCTATGGAGATTTTTAAGGGTAAAAGTTTGACGCCATTCCACAAGCGGGTGCAAGTTTGAAGCATGACATGTTGGGTATCAATTTACTCGGCGTAACATTATCTTTCACAATATAAAAAACATTGGGCTAACGTTACTGTTGTCTTTTTTTTTTTTTTTTATTCAAAAAATTTATTTTTTTCCAAAAAAAGTGCGCTTGTAAGACCGCTGCGCAAATACGATGTGACAAAAAGTATTTTAATGACCGCCATTTTATTTTCTAGGGTGTTAGAACCCCCCAAACATTATACATTTTTCTAGCAAAAAAACGTGTTTTTAACTTGTAAACACCGAGTCTGAAAAAGAGGCCCAGTCTTAAAGTGGTTAAGGAGGAGTGTTCACAAGTTGAATGATCTTTTACTGAGCGAGTATGATCTCTATAATTTGAGATCCACCTTATCTGGTAAGCGGCTTCTCTTATCATGTTTACCTAACTGAAGTATCAAGTCCCATCCTGAGTGTTCAACATCATGGTTTATTTATTGGAGCAGTATTATGGACTTGAATACACACACTATTTAATTTGTAGTTGTTTTTTCAGATATATTTTATTTGGTTGTGCAATTTTACTTGATCCACAAATTTATGAGCTGAATATTCAGGCTATTTGAGTTGCAGCCCCTAACACATGGTCACATTTGATTTTATCATCTACATTCCAACCATTTTTACTTTTTTCATTACTATTTTTATATATTAATTTTCTTTCTTAAAGATCCGGGGCAGAGCAGATTTTTCACCTTACACGACTTACCACAATTGATGGAACCATGAATTCTGAGCTCTACCAGAAAATCATAAAGGAGAATGTCCGGCCATCAATTCGTGACCTCAAGCTCAAGTGCACTTGGGTTACGCAGCAGGACAATGATCCAAAACACAACAGCAAGTCCACAGCAAGTCCACCTCCAAATGGTTCAAACAAAGCAAAATTTAGGTTTTGGAGTGGCCTAGTCAAAGCTTGGACTTAAATCCAAATGAGATGCTGTATCATGACATTATACAGGCTGTTCATGCAGGAAAACCCTCCAATGTGGCTGAATTAAAACAATTCTGCAAAGAAGAGTGGGCCAAAATTGCTCCACAGCAATGTGAAAGACTCATTGCCAGTTATCGCAAACGCTTGATTGCAGTTGTTGCCACCAAGGGTGGCACAACCAGTTATTAGGTTTGCTTTTTCACATAAAGCAAGGAAGGTTTGGACAGCTTTTTTGCCTTAATACATGAAACCATCATTTAAAAACTGCATTTTGTATTTTCTCGGGTTATCTTTGTGTAATAGTAAATTAAGTGTGACAAATATGCAAAAAATGAAAAAATAAGAACGGGGGCAAATACTTTTTCACAGCATTGTATGTGTTGGCCTAATAAGTTTACATTATAGTCCAGTATCCAAAGATGTGGGTACCCATGCTCAAATTATTATATAAAGCACATGCCTGATTTGTGCAGCAACTTGGTCAATATAACTACATACCAGAGATGATTAAGTGTACGTTACGTAAATAGGTATGTTGTGCTAAATAAAGAAAAGCAATAAAAGAATTATATGAAACAAGTGAGTCACAAAACGTGACAAAAAGTGAAAGTTTGACTGTTGTCACCAACTTCCTCCACCTTGTGAGACTACCACCAAAAAATAGGATGTTGAACACCATAATAGGTGTTTACCAAAGAGTGTCGAACACCTATTATGGGGGGGTCAACATAGACTTGTACATCTGGGATACTCCACGTATGTAAAGAGGTCCGCTCAACAAAAGCTTCAGGCCACCACCGGGGAAGACATCAGGTTTCTTTCACTCCAATCATGATATCAGGTCATATACCCCAAATGAGAGACAAACGCCACAATAGTGTAAAACCTTTTTAACCAGGATTTAGTGAAGGTAATGCACTTACATGAAAGACAATTAAAAATAGCATGTACTAGACGCAATGGTTTCAAAGGTGTATCCTCCAATTGCGATGACAGGAAATTACACTATTGCCCGACCGGTTTCGTCACTAATCGAACGTCTTCCGGGACATAGGCGTCTTTCCCCACCATCGCTATAAGTATCCTCTCTGTAGGTCAAAGCCTCGTTTCCACCCCTCATTCTGTGTGGTTCTTTCTGTGTGACCAAGCCTCCCTCTGGCCACAGAATCCTCCTGCGGTTCAATGCAGACAACCAAGCCTCATTATGGCCAGTCATGACGTCAGCCATGAAAATGGGAATTCGCCACACAGACCTATCACAAAAAGACATCGCTTACATGATCCAATAAATAGGAAGTGCTGACACCGCAGCTCCCTCCCAACGATATCGGCCACATCCTGTACAAGATTAATGAAACCACACAGGTAAAAGGTGGATCCGGGCCCATGAACAATATAGTATAAATACAGGAACAAATTATAATGATAATACAATAAGAATAAAATTAAATGAGATAAAAATGACTATTCTCGAACTATATAAGGTTATCTTAAAATATTGGTGAAAGACAAAATTATATTAAGAATTATTCAAGAAACAGTTGACGTCCCAATCAACATTTAACCCATGTGGAACATAACTTGAGAAGAAAAATCCATTTAGTTTCTATTCTTGACAGCTCCCTAACTTTAAGGCTACCCCTCCAATAGGGAGTGAAACTGTCTATGCCCATAAATAATGTTCCAGCTGGGTCCCTAACGTGTGTTAAATCTTAGTGTCTGGATACACTGTGGTTTTTATATCCACTACGGATATTTGCTATATATTCATTTAATCTTATATTTAGTGCACAGGTGGTCCGGCCCATGTATTGCAAACCAGTCCAAGAGTCACAAAACGTGACAAAAAGAAAAGTTTGACTGTTGTGTCACCAACTTCCTCCACCTTGTGAGACCACCACCAAAAAATAGGATGTGCCCTTACCAAAAGCGTCGACCACCTATTACGCAGGGTCAACATAGGCTTGTATATCTGGGATACTCCACGTCTATAAAGAGGTCCACTTAACAAAAGCTTCAAGCCACCACCGGGGAAGACATTAGGTTTCTTTCACTCCAACCGTACTAAACCTTTTTAACCAGGATTTAATGAAGGTAATGCACTTACATGAAAGATGATTAAAAACAGCATGTACTGGACGCAATGGTTTCAAAGGTACGTTAACCATAAGAGATCCTTAAATAAATGTTTTCCCTTGTCCCTGTGGCTCCTTAAGACCTTATGCACACTGGCCATTTAGCCCCTGTGCCTGAGATTCTTGTGTTTTTGTATGGGTCGAAAGGCACAGGTGCACCATCCAGCCCCACTGCCAGCAGCCTGTAAAAATCTATGAGAGCCTAAGAAAAATTTTCTGCTGGACGCTGTACCTATTGGTACTAACATTGAGGGCTGTATGCCCCCTGGAACGAATGCCTGGAATGCACAAAGTCTACATTCTAGCATTTGGCGCATATGACCCTTAGGCTGGGTTCACACCATCCCCGCATCCGTCTCACAGCAGGGGTCCAGTGCGTCCTGGTTCACCGTTTCAGGTCCGATTTCAGCCCGAATTTTGGACTGAATTTGGACCTGAAACAGACCAAAAGATGCACCGGACCTGCTGCGGAGATGTGAACCGGCTTCATAGAGAGCTGGTCAAAATCTGCTGCTATTGCGAATTGGATGCTGGAAAACCGCATCCAATTCAATATGGTGTGAACTCAGCCCAAAACGTTAGTACTGCCATCACATTTTTCAGCATAGACTTTTACAGGCTGCTTGTAGCAGGGCCATAAGATACACTTATGCCATCTGCTCATAAAAAAAAGCCAGAATCCTACGCACAGGGGCTAAACATCAAGTGTGCATGAGGCCCTATGCAGTTTTGGGGTTTTTTTTCACCTCCAGGGATCCTTTAAATGTGAGCAAGTTGGGTCCACCAGCTTCTATACTTCCACTTTTTTCAAATGGGAATGCATTTCTTTACCACTTCTATTAGGCACAGTCCTTCTGTGGCCTACACTGATCTAGTGACCCCTCGGGAGGACTATGTCCCCCCATTTCCTTGCTGCCTGTGAGAAGGATCTTGATTTACAATTAACACCTGAACAGAGAAAGTTTATCCTCTTTTTATTAAACCTAAGTATTTCCACTAGGTTGCAAAAGTGGGTACAAGCTTTTAGCTCGGTGGTACAGAGTCCTTGTTGGGCTGTACTGCATGTTCCCTGGTGTCAGCCCCAATTGCTGGGGATGTGGCCTGGCCAGGGGTTCAATTCTCCATACATTTTTTTGGTTGTGTCAGAGGATCCAATCTTTTTTGGCAGGATGTATGCGCCCTGACTGACGATCTTACGGACTTGTCCCTGAAACAGAACCCAGCAGCCTGCCTCCTGCACCTTAGCTCCTTCTATAAATGTAAATTCCTACATTCTCTGAGACATCTCATCAATGCAGCTAGGGTGTGTATCCCAGCACAGTCCCCATCACCTCCCACCGTGCGACAGTGGATAATATCCACAAATGACATCATACACGTTTTGATTTTTCTGGTATTTTGTCGCTGAAAATAAAGAATAAAAAAAAAGTAAGCAAGTCAGTGTTGTAGCCACAGGACTTCCTGTTTTGGGGTGACCACATTCCCCACTGCCTTAAAAAATTAGTGGGGGTGTTTTCTGTTTCAATATTTTTTATTAAATTCCGAAGTAACATAACAAGCGAAACACCCATGCAGGGGTTTAAGACAAAGAAAACAGTATACACAGACAATAGACTATAGCAAATAAAACAAATTACCTAGACCTTGGAACATAAAGTGGTGGTGTTTTCATCCCTCTTTGCAAGATCCCCCTAACTTTTTCATTGTTAAGATATAGAGCTAAACATGAACATCATGGGATAGTTGGAGAGGCATCTGACTGCCTTCAAGGCCACTTGCAGCATAGACATGAATGGACAGTTTGGCCCACTATTTGTGTTTAGCCTATACAGGATAATCTGCAGATGCCCCTTGTTCCGTTAGAATTACCCTATAGAATTTAGGAATTCTGAAAAGGGGTGGAAACCTTCGACTCTCCCTTCCTCAAGCACATTGGCTTCTTTGGTGCTTTGAACGCACACAACCCCTGGCACCAGTGTTATCAATGATTGTATGAGGGAGGATATTTTCTTTACCTGCTCATATATAAATTAGGGCTGCAACTAACGATTATTCTCATAATCGATTAGCTGGCCGATTAATGTTTGGATTTATCGGATAAAAACCTCTAAAAAAGTGTGGTGTATAATTTACCTATATACTCGAGTATAAGCTGACCCAAATATAAGTCGGGGCACCTAATTTTACCACAAAAAACTGGGAAAACTTATTGACTCGAGTATAAGCCTAGGGTCAGAAATGCGCAGCTACTGTAAGTGGGAAAAGAGGGTCAACAATGCCCATTTGCAGCCTCACTGTGCCCATTTGCAGCCATAGGTCCCCCAAACTTCAAACTTGGTCATTAAGGGTTCCTAGATGCCCCCTATCTGCAGCCAAAATTTGGGGTCTCTGGACCCAAAGGGTCCCGAAATGACATTGCTGCAGATGGACACAGTTAACTGACTTTGGGGCCCCGTATCTCGGGGTCACTTGGTGCTAGGAATCCCAGCTTTGGATATGTTGTAGTGCTAGTTTGCACACCAAATCTGGGGTTCCTAGCACCAAGTGGCCCCGAGATACAGGACCCCAAAGTCGGTTCGGAAAATGTCATTCTCTGCTGCAGAAAAGTGCTTGACTCGAGCATAAGCCGAGGGGGGCATTTTCAGCACAAAAAAATGTGCTGAAAAACTCGGCTTATACTCAAGTATATACGGTAGTTAATATGTAAAGTTTAAAAAAAAGGGCAATTTATCCTTGATTATCCATGTGCAATGGTAAATATACTGTAAATAACCAGCTGGTTAGGTAAAAAATAATTCTAATCCACTCTGAGAATAACAGACAGAAGAGATGTACAGTGTATACTATTAGAGGTTGAATTTGGTACAGACCATCCGATCCAATTTTTTATTCAAAGAAAAAAATGTAAAAAGACCTAAAACGCTGTTTTGCAGATTTTCAGACAGGATTGTAGTATCTTATGCATGACAAACTCTCTTGACAGAGGCAGGTAGAATGATACAAGCTACCTGCACCTACTGTCACTTTTGCTGGCCATACACTAATTGTTCCTTCAAAAATTTTCATTTTAAGAATGTTTGGTCGATTTTCTAATCGTTAGTGGGTTCAAATTGACGTTCGTTTTCAACCACGTTGATGAGAAAATTCAAAGGAGCAGAATAGAAAACTTTTCCCGATCAAACACATTTTTCGGACAGTGTATGTGGTTTTCGTTCAGAAACTACATTGATTTTAAAGTTGAATGTTAAAAGCAAGAGAAATTTTCGAACATCATTCATTCATTCATTCATCGAATTTACAAAGAAATTTTGTACGAATATTCTTGTGAATATTCTCGTCCAAAAATCGATACATGTATGGCCAGCATAAGACATTTAGTAGCAAAAGCATGTTTTGTTTTTTTTTTTATAACCTGCCATGATGGGGTGAACAAAAAATAATTGCCCTTTACAGTACAAAAGCACTTACTGACATGTATAAACAGTGTACTGAGCTGTATTTTCTGATATGTAAAGAAATAATGCATTCTGCATGCAGGCCAACTAATTGGCTGACCAACTAATCGATTATGAAAATAGTTGATTAGTTGTTTCAGCTCTAATATAGAAATACAGTTCCACTCACTAAACATAATGCTGCACCCACCAACACCAAACCATACCCACCACCTCACCAGCCTATAACCAAATGCTCTATATTGTGATCATCGTGACTCTGTGGTCTGGACCCCATTGCTTGGAATATGCTGGCATGGAAGATGTTTTAACTGAAAACTTCCTCTTATGACAGATGTTCCTCTCGGTGTTGAAGATCTCAGGTGGGTATTTGGTATCGGCCCATGTCTTGAAGTCCAAAGTTCCTTGGTTAACAGATCCTCTCACCCTCTGTCTACAATTAAACAGATATAATATATCTCAAACAGGAAGTTAAAACAGTGGTGTAGTAGCAGATGCAGCAATCTCTACCAGGGTCATGCTCCATGGAGTCCTAGTTCTAACCATGATTTATTTATAATTGTCACTTTTCTTAATCGTACATCACAGAACACAGAGGTCTTCATATTCATGACTATTTGGGGCTGGCTGCCATCTACAGGTGAAAAGACCCAGGCATAACCCTTCGCAGCTCAGCTAAGTCTCGGTTTTTAACTAGTATCCTTAGGTAATGGATTAGCCTACAAATGTCTCTCTGAAGATTTTCTTTCAGAGGCTTAGTTCCTCAGTTCCTGGCCTTTTTCTAATGTCCTTACTGAGGTAGGGAACGGCTTTGTCTGTATTGGTCACAACAACCAAGAGTGACTGTGCCTAGATCCAGAATGTGAATGTTGCCAGTCGGGGCTGGATCCTGTGGGCAGCAATCTCTGAGATACAATGTGTCTGCTGACCTCACAAGTCTAGGGGAGTAAAGTCCCTGAAGGCTGGGTGCCATGCACCCACTTTGAAGAGTGAAGATTAGGCCTTCCTGCCCTGAAATGCCTCTGCTATGGTTGAGCGATGGCCCTCAAGTTGTATCCTCTGTCTGGGGGTGTTATGGCCAATTTTTTGTGTGGAGTGACATATAGCATTGATAGAGCTCAATCTGGGCTGTCCAGCAACCATGTTTCGCGTCTGCACACGCAAATGCACAATTTTACCAATTCACAAGGAGACGTGTATTTGAAGGCCCCTGGTACACCACTAAACAGATTGGCTCCAGCAATTCAGCGTTATACTGCCACAACCCTGCACAGCTTCAGTAGTTTCTCCATTGGGTACCAGGCACAGCAAGTATTAGGACACTTGTCTATAATGGGTTGACTTGCCACACAGGTGTTCTGGCTTGTGGTCGCTCCCTTAATGGGTTTCACATACCTACAGTATTAACCCTCAGCAAATCATGGTTTTATACAGACAGAAGTACAGAAGTTGGGGGGGGGGGGGTTTGGTGCACTGACACAAACACTCCTAATGTTTTTATAACCAAATTATGATACTATGTTATTATAATGTTCAGATTCCTTGCTCCTCCTGGGGAAGTAGACCTTTGGTTTAAAACACACTTTGAGGATTATATACCTCCCTGCTTCAGTGATGTCCAATGTGATCAGGAGATATGACAAATATTTTTATAATATAGAGGTAAAGAAACAATTGTTCAGGGAGAAACCAGTAGTGCACATTGGCTGTGGTCATGTGCATTGCTCTATGCACACTACACATCCCACAGTCTATAGTCCCTAGTCCATCTCGGGAATAAGAAAGAGGGGGTGGCTATGTTCCAACATACAGTGGGACCATGGAGAACACATGTAGCCACCCTCTAACAGGAAGATGCATCACATCAGCAAAAAAAGGATTTTGGAGATGTGGAGGAGGCTCAGGGCAATAGAAAGTTCTTTTTTTTTTTTTTTTGGACCCTAAAAGTCAGAGACTGTCCTGTCTGTGACTTCTGAGTCCAAGAAAGCACGTTCTATTGCTCTCAGCACATCCCAAATCCCTTTTTTTTTTTTTTACAGTCCTGGGTCTGCAGCATGATGTGCAAAGGCTACAAGCTGGAGCTTTGTTGCTTTATGCCCTAAAGTGTATGTTTGGATCCACAAAAAATGGTGACCTTTACAACTCTGGGCCATCACGCCCGTACAGGAGGGGGTAGAAGGACACACAGCTTCTCTTAAAACCTGGGTATGGTTTCCAAGCCAAACTGATACCTAGCATATTCTGGGTGTCTACAAGTTTCAGGATGGAATACACCAGATCGGTGACTGTTTTGCTTCATCAAGGGGACCTTCTGATGTCAGTGGATATTAAGGATGCCTAAGTACACATCCTGATTTTCCAGCCTCGCCAGTGGTTTCTGTGATTCGCAGTGGAGGGATCACCACTATTAGTTTGTGGCATTGCTTTTCAACCAGTCCACAGCACCCGGGGTGTTCACCAAGGAGTTGGAGGTCACAGTCCTGGGGTTGTTGAGGACCTGGGGTATCCCGCTCCTCAGGAAGCAATCAGCTCAAAAGATGACTTTGAACATCCAGCAGACAGTACAGGTCCTGGAACTGTTCAGTTAGGTGCTGAAACTTTCAGAAGTAAGTCTTGGGTTCTTGAGTTTGAAGTCAACGTCTGAAGTACTTGGCCTTAGTCCTTGATTTGGTGTGGGTAAAGGTTACTGCTCCCGCAAGAGAAATGCCTGCCTTTTCAATACCAGGTGGGCTCCCAGAGGTTGCGGAAAAGTTTCTTGATTTGGGACTGCATGAAGATACTGGTAAAGATGGTAGCTACTTTTGGTGCAGGCCCCTATGCTCGGTTTTACTACAGCTCTTCAGCTCAAAAGCCTGTCAGTATGAGACAAACGTCAGAAATCCTTGGATCTACTGATGCATCCGACTCCAAGACGAGATTGGCTCTGGAATGTTTGATCTCCATGCAGATGCTGGTACATTCTTCTGATGAAGTAGAAGGTCTTGACAATGGATGCCAGCCTGTCAGGCTGTGGAGGTGTTCAGGTAACATGGTTGTCAGGGGAGCAGAAGTTGCCAATCAACATCATGGAACTTTGGTCGATTTGGCTGGCTTTTCTACAATGGTCTGTCTGCCTGCCTTCTGGGACTCCCTGACAGAGTGCAATTGAATGATGCCGTGACTCTGGCATTCATCATCCATCAAGTAGAGATAAAAAAAAATTGTGCTGCTCAGGCAGACGTGGACCTGATCTCATCTTTGGCAGAACTTCAGGTTCCAGCCCCCTCCACAGGGGTCCTCAAGTGTTTGCAGTAGATGCACTGATAACTCTTTGGGGTTAATTTTACCTTATCTATGCTTTCCTTCCACTTCAGCTTCTTCTTCACCTGTTGCACAGGACAAAGGCATTCGACATTTGGGTGATTCCTCTAGCATCTGCTTGGCCAAGAAGAACGTAGTATGTAGACATTGTGGATGTCTTAGCAGATGAGCCGTGGGCTCTTCCAGATTTGCTGTCAAAAGGACTGATTGGGGCTGGTAAAGCCCAAGCCCTGAGAAATAGGGGTGTTTCTGACTCTGCCATCCCTACCCTCTTCACTGCAAGATAGTCACCATCCAGGAAGCTGTACCACAGTACATGAGGAGCCTTTTTCACCAGGTGTGAGGCTCATAAGTTTCCAGACTGAATGTCGTGGGGAGCATTTCAGCTTTTTCTGGTCTGGTGTGGAGTTGTTTTGGCATTGAGAGCCATCAGGGCACACATCTTGGCCTTAGGTGTTCTTTTTCAGAGACCTATTTCTTTGTGAAAGCCTTTGTGCAAAGTATAAGGCAAAATGATCTCCCTGTGCATCCTGGTCTCTGCAGAACCTTAACTTGATGTTGTCTGTTTTTCAGACTTCTTTTTTTGAACCTGTGAGAGACTCCCTTATTGCTCCTTGCACAAGGCTACAATTTTGGCAGCCATTACCTCAGCTCACAAGTATCAGATTTGGCTGCATTTTCCTGAAAAGAGCCTTGTCTGGTTCTCCACCAGCATAAGGTTGTGTTGAGACCGCAGTCTTCTTTCCTACCTAAAGTGGTTTCTTCATTGCACGAGAAGCAGGACATTGTTGTGTTGCCATCTTTTTTTCCAAATCCTGAGGAGAAGGATGCTCTTTGAATGTTGTATGAGCTGTTGGAATTTTTTTTTGTTTTAATGTTTTTATTGAAGGTTTTACATAGTACAAACAATATGACATTTGGCAAAATAGAGCTGTAGGAATTTAACCAAAGTCTACAGGTTAATTTTGACAGTCTGTTTTCCTGCTTGTTTTGCCTGAGGGTTACCGCATGGGTCAGGCTGCCTCTCAATCTACTATTTCTAGGTGGATTCATCAGCTTAATACTCAAATCTATGGTATCAAAAACAAGGTTCCTCCTTCCTTGTCCAGGCCCATTTCACCAGGTGTTCAGCAGTTTTTCAAATTTGTAAAGCTGCTACCTGCTCTTCTGTTCACACGTTTACTGTGTTCATGCCCCTGCAGATGCCAATTTTGGGCAGAAGGTATTGCAAGTAGCATTGTTGTGAGGTTCACCCAGTTGTGTTTTTTGGGGGTTTTGAGTGTGCTGGACTTGTGGCTGTGGTGGCACCCTTCATCTTTACTGCTTTAGCACATCCTAAGTAGTCATGAATGTGAAGTCCTTTGATGTATGATTAAGACATTAGGGTTAATGGTTTATCTGTAAAATCCTTTTCTTTGAGTATATCATAGAACACAGTGAAAAAAACTACAATTGTGCCAGGGTCCAAATATATACGAACCTAGTAGTATATACACACAGTATATAGCAGTTTTTCTCCTCAAGAACATACCTTGCCAGAGCAGAACATAATTACTATATAAAATCTATACTATAATGAGCAGAATTAAAGAATACAGATTGTAAGCAATGTTCAGCTATTCGATTTACAGGGAACACTTAAAGGGATTGTAAACCCTCGTGTTTTTTCACCTTAATGCATCCTATGCATTAAGGTGAAAAAACTTCTCTCACTGACTAGCCCCCCAGCCCCCTCATTTTACTCACCTGAGCTTGTTCTTTCCCCCGCCGGAGACGTGCTTTACCTCTCTGGCCGGGGTTTTCGGCTCTTGATCGTATAGATTGATAGCAGTGCAGCCATTGGCTCCCACTGCTGTCAATCAAATGCAATGACGTGGGCGCTGGGGAGCAGGGCCGATTCCAGCATTCTGTGTCTATGGACACAAATGCTGGACTCGGGAGCGCACCCGCAAAGTAACCCTCAGGAAGAGCTCTTTACCCAATTTGCGAGCGCGGTTGGGGGACCCCAGAACACTATGACAGGGTCACTCTGTGCAAAACTAACTGCACAGTGGAGGTAATTATGATATGTTTGTTATTTAAAGCAAGAAAAAAAAAACGAGGGTTTACAACCCCTTTAACAAATTCTGCCATATGCATTTGCGACGTTTCTCATTCTAGGCAACACACTGGCTGCCTCTGTTGATTCTGTGATTTGACAGAGTTGCACACTCACCTGCTCTTTACCCTGATGTCACTCTCAATGTAACCGAATGGAGTCTTCAACCACTTGATCCCATTCATGGTCTGACGCCCCAGAGGAGCCTGTGGAAGTTTCTGAAGGTTCAGCTCATTGACCTCATTGGCTGAATACAGCCTGCCTTTAGAAGAAGATGAATATTTGAAAACCAGATCAGCACACAAGTTTGGCACTGTCATCCTTTTTCTTACTTCAAAGCTTAGAAATCCAGATTTACCGAAGTGTACATAGAGATGAATGGAGCTGAGAAGCTTACTTTTTAACGAGACTGCACACTAGAGTGGTGCAAATTGGATGAGCTAACTGGAAACAGGATTGTTTCACACATTAGTACATCAAGCCCAAATGTTCAGGAGAATGCCATTATAAGCTAAAAGTGATGTTAAAGATTTCAGTTTTTTTCTAAAATACCAAACATGTCATACTTACCTGGGATTAAAGAACCACTTTAATCCCTATCTTGGGTTATTCGTAAAATCATTAAAATGCACCCCTGCCAGCTAAAGGAATTTAAAGTGTAAAGAGCCCTTTCACACCAGAATGCAGTGCGAGTTTGGCGTGTTCCATGCACATTTACCGCACATGAATGCATTGCCCTTGCGGGACACACGTGGGTGGCATTAATTGTTAATGACACCCCAAATGCATCTTGCAATTGAATAGGCTGTCAAAACTGGAATGCAAGGGACCACATAGGAATGCATGGGTTCCAGGTTAAACCAGCCCTAAGTGCAAATAGAGAAACTATGCAGTTTTAATTGGCTTGGGCGGTCGCTTGGGGGCGCACACTTATAGTGCCCAGTTCTTCCTGCAATCGGCAGGACAGAGGGGGACCCATCAGTTTCTGAGAAGAGGTTCCCCCCACGATTGCATATGTAATGGAAAACCAGTAAGCATTTGAAAATGATGGGTGTTGGTATGTACTATTCAGGGAATCTGGAATTGCATAGGGGGCTTTTTGTAAACTGTTGCTAAAGGTGGACTAACACTTTAATGCTTGTTTTTTTTTTTAGGGAATGAGAAAAAATAGACTTCTTATCCTAATCTCTGGTCCTGTGGTTTTTCGCCCCACCAATTTGCCCAAACCTGCGCAATCCTTAACCAATCTTGTTGCCATGCTTCTTAGTGATGTAATCACATGCAATGCGAGATCAGCTGCCACCAACAGTCCTGCATTGTAGGTAATGATTTAGCAGTACCCACTTACATCCCAGTAATGGAGAGGGGAGGACCAGAATACCAGCTTCCACAGGACCATGAATAAGGTAAGAAATACTCTTACCACTGTTATCATATCCCCTAGGCAAAACAAGCATTACATTCTTAATCAGCTGGGAGAGAGGGCATTTTATTAATGTAGTAAATACCTGAAGTCCAATTTTTAAGCTTATCTGAAACCTCAACCTTTTTTTTTTTTTTTTTGTTTTAATTTTAGCTAGATTAGGAAAGGGGCTTTTTTGCCACCTGCATCCCAATAGGGATATTTCCTATTACTTCCTGTCCTTTAGGCTCACCAGGAAGTAAAAGAATATCTTTTCAATTAGAGAAAAATCTCCTGACATTTAGGCACACATCACCACACATGGTGGTCCTGTCCTATAGTTGCCACCTTTTGGGAAGACATTTTTCACATCTTCTCTACTTTGTTTACACACCCGGTAGTCCTCGGCCCGCTAGTGGCTCTTATGAACCGTAAGCCTGATTAACTTACCAAAGTGCAAATCGCCCTGTTACTGCAAATAACGACGGCTGCCAAGCAGACTAAAGCTCACTCCTGGAAATCTCCAAATTTGAATCTTGTTGAGACTAAAAACAGAGTGACATCTGCTATGATTCATGCTAAAATTGAAGCTGTTGTTAAGGATAGGGTAACAACACACCAAAATCTGGCAACCGTGGGTGGAACATTATCTTTCCCCAAATTTCAGCTTTACCCTTTTACTACTCTATTGCAGTCACTCCATCTTTGGCCGCAGAGCCATTAACTCCCTATTAAGTCTTCAGGATCCGCACTTTACTCCTTTTCCTTCCCCCTTGCTATCCATCCCTTTTCTCTCCTTCTTTCTCATGTTCCTTTCTACTCTTAATATCTTATTGACACTAGGGGATGGATTTACTAAAGGCGGATCCACTGTGCACTACAAGTGCACTTGGAGGTGCAGTCGCTGTAGATCTGAGGGGAAGATCTGCTGATTTCTATCATCCAATCATGTGCAAGCAAAAATGTTTTTTTTTTAAATGTCCCAACATGTCCCCCCTCAGATCTACAGCGACTGCACTTCCAAATGCACTTTTTAGTTAATAACCCCCTAGGTGTCCCTTTGTTGATTATCTTTCACTGACATCAAGGTGTGCTCCAGTTAATCACGCTTGACCACTTCAAGTTACAGAATCCGCTCTTAGATACTTAAGTGATTGTAAAGTGTCGTTTTAAAAAAACAAGACAAAACAAACAAACATGTTATACTTGCCTGCTCTGTGCAGTGGTTTTGCACAGAGCAGCCCCGATCCTCCTCTTCTCAGGGTTCCTCTTCGCTGCTCCTGGCCCCTCCCTCCTGTTGAGTACCCCCACAGCAAGCAGCTTGCTATGGGGCACCCGAGCGGAGCTGCAGCTCCGTGTGTCCATTCAGACAAGGAGCTGCTATTCGGCCCCGCCCCCTCTCTTTCCTGCTTGGCTAACTGACTTTGATTGACAGTTGCGGGAGCCAATGGCGCCGCTGCTGTGTCTCAGCCAATCAGGAGGGAGAGTCCAGAAAGGCCGAGGGATTTGTGGACATCGCTGGACAGAGATGGGGCTCAGGTAAGTATTAGGGGGTGCTGGGGAGGCTGCCACACACAGAAGGCTTTCTATCTTAATGCATTGAGATAAAAAAAACCTTCTGCCTTTACAACTCCTTTAGGTTGCAATTGCCACTAAGGCTGGCCATACATGGTTTGAATCTTGGCCGATTCGATAGGAACCGCCCGAGATTCAAACCGTTAATGGGCAGGCTGAATGTACCAAGTTGACTGATCGATCAACTTGGGTACAACCATCCTGCCGGATTCGCTTCCAATTATTGCAAGTGGCTGCTATAGCCGTTAGCGATAATCACTGTCTTCTCCCAGCGGGGACAGGTTTTCCCGTCACTCCAGAAGTGACTCCAAATATTATTCCAACAAATAGGACTCAGGAAAAGCATATTAAACTATTATCGTGCATTACGTTTATTAAAACATGCAGACCACAGAAATAAAAAAAAAAAAGGAAAAGAAAAAATGCGCACTTTGATGGTGCTATAAGTCAGCACCAACATGTACAGGTTAATTCAATGTGCGCTCGCCATTTATTCAAGATGTGGTGTGCGTTCCAAATTGCCGACTGTGGGAACCAGGATACCGGTAGTGAGGTCAGTATTGGCAGACGCGCAGCCTCTATGCATTTTGTGGTAACCGCATCATTGGGAAACTTCCTGATGACGCGATTACCGCAAAATTTACCGCATTTTTTATATTTCTTTGATCTGCATCTTTTAATAAACTTACTACACAATTATAGTTTAATATGCTTTTCCTGAGTCCTATTTTTGTTGGAATAATATATGGAGACAGTTCCGGAGTTAAGAGCCATCACTAGTACTGGAACTCCCTAAGGGCTGATGATTAAGAAGCTGGAATTATTATAAAGCGTATCTAGTTTAGACTGTTGGTGAGTGTGCATTTCTTACACACTGTTTGCGGTGGAGCACGGTTTAAAGAAAATGAATGTAGACACCTATCTTTAAGGCTGGGTTCACACTAGTGGGAATTGGATGTGGGTTTCCCCGCATCCAATTCGCATGACAGGAGACTGTGCCTGGCTCTCAATGGAACCAGTTCACACATCTCTGGGGCAGCTGCGGAGCGGATTGCACATCGGTTCTGTGCGTCTTTGGCTCCGTTTCAGGTCCGAATTTAGGCAAAAATTTGGTCCTGAAACAGAGAACAGGGACACACGGATCCCTGCTGTCAGCCGCATCCGTGTTAAGTGTGTTAATCACTGTGATTGGATCGTTCTGTGAAGATTGTGTCATTTTTTATGGAACTTTTATTTTTTGGACTGTTTGATTTATGCTGACTATCACAATTTATGATACATAATTTTGCTTTTTATGATCTATAATTTGGCTTTTTGAGTTAGCGCCATACCTTTCATATTGTATGGTGATACTATAGCAAGATGCTTAGTGATTGGTTATTACGGCTTAGTGCCCAGTGCAGAGGTACCTGTGTCACAGTGTAGAGCCACCTTCTCCTCCTCATACCTCTTCTGGTACTGCTGCAAGAGAGGGTCCTTAAATACTGGAGTTGAAACCTACATGAAACAAAAAATGTAAAAGAAATAACATAGTTACTAAACTATATCCCAGTGCCTAGGAATTATAGAAACACCACAATTGAATTGATATTAAACCCTCAGTTTTTAGGCACTTTTAGCAGCAGATTTAATAACTTACTGCAGCTTCTTTATAATGTAATCCTTGCCTATCTATGTTTCCGGTTTCAGGGTGGCTCCTTTCTCTTGCAGCTTCCTATGGAGCCACCCTTGCATGCAGGGACTACAGTTGTGTCTCCCTACACTGTGTGCATCAATAGAAACACCCAGACTCTAAGATGGCAAGGCATGCCCCCATTCCTCCCCTCTCCCTTTCCCAATCTAACAGACTGACTGGAGAATGCACTAACATCTTTCACATGTAGACCAGAAGTTCAGGGAAGCAGCACTAAGAGAGCAGGAGCCAGCAGCAGTTGTAAACTGCTGGGGAATGTTTTTTTTTTTTTTTTGTACCCAAGGTGTTAGGCTAAAAAAAAAAACAATGAGGGATTAATACTACTTCAATTTATTACCAATATATACAGATTTTTAGAATTTTTTAATTAAAATAACACACATGGTATACTTACCTGCTCTATGCAGCCCTGATCCTCCTTTTCCAGGGTCCCCCGCCAGCGCTTCAGGCCTCTTTTCTTCGGTGAATGCGGGAACCCATGTGTGCTCACTCCCGAGCTGCCCTGTCTGCATCTATTGACACAGACCGGGCATTTTGCCCTCGCTCCTTCGTCACAGCATTTGATTGACAGCAGCAGGAGCTACTATCAATCTGCCCAATGAGGAGGGAGACAGCGGACAGCGGCGAGAGCTGCTGCTCTCATGCACGTTGCTGGATCGGGCTAAGGTAAAAATAAGGGGGGGGGGGGGGAATCTGCAGCACAAAAGGTTTCTTTTACCTTAATGCAAAAAAGGTAAAAAAAACTTGAGGCTTTAGAATCACTGTACTTATGCCACTATAGAGCATAGAACACTTTTAGAATGACCAACCTTGTTGTCATTAGGAAATAGAAGGTATAGTGAGAGAAAACAAATTCTCCGGTGCTCACCTTTACCAATTCTAAAAATTGCCAACTTGCTTTTCAAGAGGACTTGGCAGGAACTGGCATTTGTTAGTATCTGCATATCCACACTTTAAATGGTATATCAATATAGCTTTAGCTCACACAGATAGGTGTGTGCTGTTGTATTCTCGGTGGTAATTGTTGTAAACCATAGTAACCAATCAGAAGTAATCTTTGGCTCAATACAACACTGAAATGTGATTGGCTGCTGTGGTTACAGCAATCTGCACATTATGTAGTCGTATAAACTCCTGAGTGTTTATGGTTAAAGCTTTGCTGCCAGGCTGCTCTCCAGGGACAGTCATTTACAAGGCCTATTAGTTCTCTCTTACCCGGAGGTAGTGCTTGCAGAGGCGATTAATAAACGGGTCATACTCGGAGGAATCATAATCTCTCATAAATGCGCTACCCTGGAGGAGAAAGACATAAATGTTAGAGGAATATTAATGTCCTGGCAGAGCTGTACTTCATTCTACTCCATGGAGGCCGATACAGTTCACAGCACAGATCTACACTGTACTTCCAGAAAACAATGCTGCCTCATAGTATCAGATACCTCCAAGCTCCAAATCCTTCAATTACTTTAGTGGATAATAAGTATGGGCAACGGTCTAATGCTTAGCAACTTATCAGACAGTATCTTTAAAGTGTAATTAGACATCAGAACTTAACCACTTCAATACCGGGCACTTTCGCACCTTCCTGCCCAGGCCAATTTTCAGCTTTCAGCGCTGTGACTTTTTATATGACAATTGAACGGTCACACTACACTGTACCCAAACTACATTTTTATCATTTTGTTCCCACAAATAGAGCTTTCTTTTGGTGGTATTTGATCACCTCTGCGGTTTTTATTTTTTGCTAAATGAATAAAAAAGATTTTCTTTGTTTTTGTTATAAAATTTTGTAAATAAGTAAGTTTTCTCCTTCACTGATGGGCACTGATAAGGCGGCACTGATGGGCACTGATAGGTGGCACTGATAGGCAGCACTGATAGGTGGGGCTGATAGGCAGCACTGATGGTCACTCATAGGTGGCACTGATGGGCACTGATAGGCGACACTGATGGGCACTGAAAGGCGACACTGATGGGCACTGATAGGCGACACTGATGGGCACTGAAAGGCTGCACTGATGGGTACTTATGGGTGGCACTGATAGACGGCACTGATAGGCATCACTGGCAGGCATTTTTCAATGGCACAGATTGGCATTTCCCTGGTGGTCTAGTGTGGTGGCCATCCCTGGTGGTCCTGGTGGTTCTGGGTGGGCATCCGAGGGGGGGCTGTGCTGATAAACAAGCAGCACAGACCCCCCCTGTCAGGAGAGCCGCCGATTGGCTTTCCTCTACTCGCATCTGTCAGACGCGAGTGAGGAAAAGCCGATCAACGGCTCTTCCTGTTTACATCGTGATCAGCCGTGATTGGACACAGCTGATCAAGTGGTAAAGTGTCTCTGTCAGAGACTCTTTACCTAGATCGGAGTTGCGGTGTGTCAGACTTACACATCACAACAACGATCGCCGCGATGCGTGCCACCGGGGGCGCGCAGTGGCTTGATATCCTGGCGACGTCATATGATGTCCTGTCAGGATATCGCAACCACTTTGCCAACTTCATATTTCTATATGGCGGGCGGCAAGTGGTTAAAAGTGAACCTGTGCTTTGTCCATGCAGGACAAAAAAAAGAAACAAGTTCACCTAGCCTAGGTTCACATTGATGCGATTTGGCATGTCAAATCGCATGCCAAATCGGCGGCTATTGCTGGCAATGGCACCGTCCGAATCGGAGAGGTGCCGCAGTGATTCCCAAAAGTAGTTCCTGGACTACTTTTGGCGACTTTGGGGTGCGATTTGTATGGACATCTGTGCAGCAACCCGCACAGATGTCTCTGAAATCGCTCCCGAAGTTGGACTGACGTGCGGGTATGAAATCATGTGAGTTCAGCTGAACTCGCATGATTTCTAACCCGCTGTAAGTGTGAATTCAGGCTTAAAGTGTTTGTAAACCCTCACATATACCAAGTGAAGTGACTGGCCACAGAGAGGAAACATATCCTTCTACGTAAGTTGTACCTGTTTCTCTAGGGCCGCCATTCCCTACGGCCATTCAAAGTGCAAAATTTACACCGAATCTCTCAGCTCTGAAAAACAGGGGCGGAGAGCTGAAGTTATATCAGAGGAGAGCACTGAGAGCTGATTGGAGGGAAGAAACACACCCCTTCATACAGCTCACAGGAACAGAGCTGAGGCTGTCAATGAGCTGGAGCTGCCTCCCCTGTCACCATTATTCTCTTGGTGTCAGGAAAACTTGTCAGAAATGACTCATGCTGATAGCAGAGGAAGGAGGCAGCAGACAGAAATTACACTTGGCGTTCTGGAGTGAAACATGTACACACTAGAGGGATATGCTTTGTTCATATTTCATATCTGAGGTTTACAACCACTTGTTGCATCTCAATTCAACTGCTGGGAGTGAAGACAGATACCTGATAGTAGCAAGTATGGGGGAAAATGTAAGGCACTTCCTCCCATGTAACAGAGCTACTAAGTGGCTACTCAGGCACTAAACACTGTTATGCCCCGTACACACGGTTGGATTTTCCGACGAGAAATGTTCGATGGGAGCTTGTTGTCGGAAATTCCGACCGTGTGTAGTCTCCATCTGACATTTTCCGTTGGAATTCCCGACAAACAAAATTTGAGATCTGGATCTCAAATTTTCCGACAACAAAATCCGTTGTCATAAATTCCGATCATGTGTACACAAATCCGACGCACAAAGTTCCACGCATGGTCAGAATCAAGCAGAAGAGCCGCACTGGCTATTGAACTTCATTTTTCTCGGCTCTTCGTACGTGTTGTACGTCACCGTGTTCTTGGCGTTCGGAATTTCCGACAAGATTTGTGTGACAGTGTGTATGCAAGTTTGAGCCAACATCCATCAGAAAAAAAACATGGATTTTGTTGTCGGAATGTGCGATCGTGTGTACTCGGCATTATGGTGAGAGTCAGTTCCATGTAAACTCAAATTCACAACCCTCCAAATTCACCCCCCCCCCCCTCCTCTATATGATAAGCCCATGGGGGTTCTGGAGGAGAATTAAAAGCATGCGTGGGCACTCATAGGCAACTGCATTTACAATGGTAGTTTCCCTATGCTTTAAGGATAACTCAACTTTCTTTAAAAAAAATATCATTGCATATACAATTGCTAGACAAGCTCTGTTGTAATTTGATGTTATTAAAATGACCATTCCATTTCAATCTGCAGCCGCTGTAATTTCAAAAATTCAAAGCAACGTGGCAACCTGGTGCACAGACCACCTCCAGAAATGACAATTCCTGCTTGTGTGATTGGCTTGTTCAGAAGTCTGCACCAAGATACAAGTCTAATTTTAGGCACCCCCTGCAATAGGAATTTCATTTTTGGTGAGATATTACCCAAGGATACTTCTAAAATTATGCAGACACTATAGCTTTTCTCATCGGCATACAGAGTGCACCAGGTGATTATAATGAACCAGACCACCCCATTAACGTTCAGTCTTCGAAGGACAAATTTCTTTAGAGCTTTTTTGAAAGTTTTTTGAAATCCTTGCAACTGGCATAAATCACCCAGAGGGGATTTTTTATTTCTCAACAACAAGTTACATTTTAAATCTATACAATTTTACACCACGACATGTATTTGATATCCTATTTTGTGATTTTGCTTTTAAACACAATATAGTATTATTGACCAAGTTTGAATGATTGAACCCTTTTAAACAACAACAAACCAGGGGCAGCACAGTGGCTAAGCAGTTAACACTTCTGCCTAGCAGCACTAGGGTTGTTGGTTTGAATCCCAACCATTGCACTACCTGCATGGAGTTTGCATTTTCTCCCTGTGCCTGCAATGGTTTCCTGAAAAAATATATTGGATGCCTGAATCAACCGTAAAATATAATGGTAAAATAAATTCAGAAAAGTGACTTAATGGATATAAGTATGGATGGGCAGTCTATATAAACCAAATATATACACCTTGAATATCATTACATGTCAAATATGTTTGTACTCAATATCATTTTTATTCAAGTTACAATAATTGTTATATTGTTACGATGTCAAAATGCTAACATAATCATATTATGTATGCACCAGTTACTTAATAAAACCTTGTTTGATTTAAAAAAATAAATAAATTCAGAAAAATATATATATAGTTTATCAATCATTCAGCTCAAGGCTAGCCCCGAGTTGCAGTCCTAGCGACCCTAATGAAACACACAAGACTGATTATGTACTTCACAGATAGATTAAAAAAGACAACGTTGTCATGTTTAAAAATGGTTTCCTCCCATACTCCAAAGACATGCTCGGAGGTAAATTGGCCCTAGTATGTGTATGTATGAATGTGAGTTAGGGACCTTAGATTGTAAGCTCCTTGAGGGCAGGGACTGATGTGAATGTATAATATATATGTAAAGCGCTGCGTAATATGAAAGTGCTATATAAGTACCTGTAATCAAATAATAACAAAGAAAACTTTTATTTTCTAGATTGTAAGCTCTAACGAGCAGGACCCTCTGATCCCTCCTGTATTGATTTGTATTGTAAGTGTACTGTCTGCCCTCATGTTGTAAAGCGCTGCGCAAACTGTTGGCGCTATATAAATCCTGTATTATAATAGAAAAGAGTTTATTCAAGTTTCAAAATGAACAACGATATGCAGTGGTACATTCTTAGTGTTCAAACAGTGAAGATCTGGAAGTGTTACATAGGGATACATCTGTGTAGATCCATAAGCACAGTAAACAGGGGGTAAAAGGATTACTGAAGTTAAAGCAAGAAGGACAGAGGAAGAAACACGGGAGGAATGGGGTCAGACAAGAGGGGGAGAATAGTCAGAAGGATACCAATAGTGTCCACTAGTGGTGCAACCCAACCCACCCATACCCGTGTACCATCACTTCCCATACTACTCTGGCTACATATTGCTGTCCGAGTCCTAATCTCCTCTCACCCACCCCGCCCAAATTTTATCAAACTTCTTGGGGCAATTACGTCCCATATATGTCAACTTGTATAGAGGCAGTGCCAAATCTATCAGGGTCTGCCATTGATGTACCGTGGGTGGGATAGGCTTGTTCCAATACAGTGCGATCGCTTTCCTTGCGTAGAAGGCCGCGTAGAATACAAAAAGTTTTTTGGATTGAGGGGCTTCTAGCGTGTCACAGACCCCAAGTAGTAGTGGTAGCGGCTCACAGGGGACGTTCAGTTTACCCACCGAGTTTATGACCCCCACCACCCCCGTCCAGAAGGGTCTAATCTGCGGTCACGTCCACACCACATGAAAAAAGGATCCAGCCTCCGTTTTGCATCTATGGCATGACGACTCTCTACCTGGGTAAATTCTAGCGAGCCGTTCTGGGGATTATCAAACCCGATGTAGGAATTTCAGCTGTATTAAACGATCCCTAGCCGAGACCATCAGTGGGATAAACTGCTGGATAGCCTCCTCCCAGTCATCATCAGCCATCTCCGGAATGTCCATTTGCCATACCGAAAACAGTTGGGATACCATGGACGTATCCAGGCCCGCCAAGACAGAGTACAGTGTGGAAAGAATGCTGCCTGCACCCGGGGCTCTCAGCGAGGCCTCAACTGCATACATTTCCATAGTGATAACTCGCGGGAATTGAGCTTGATAAGCATGGCGTAATTGAAAGTATCTAAAGAACATACGATTGGGAAAGTTCCGGAGTCTTTTAAGGTCATTGAACCTGATCAGCTTCCCAGCAGTCACAATGTCGCCTAGGGTTTTAATTTCATAGCGTGCCCAAAGCACTGGGTCAGGGATAGTATTGAAATGGGGTAGCCTAGGATTCCCCCATAACGGGGTATGCGGGGACCAGGTGTCAGGTTTCTCCACCCTTGAGCGCACAGCATCCCACACTTTCAGCGTAGTAGCCATAGGAACAGTGATGCGAGGGTTGGACCGCGGTCCTCGGTGTAACAGGTTCTTCAGCTCGGTGTAGGAGCCCAAGAGAGCCGCCTCAAGGGTGGCCACCGGATTGGCCGGTTCCTCAGAGAGCCACCAATAAACGGTAACCAGGACCGCAGCCCAATAATATTTAATAAAGCACGGCAGGGCTAGCCCCCCCAGTGACATTGGAAGCTGCAGGGTCATCTTTGCTATTCTTGGGGCACCGCCTTGCCAGACAAATGCCATGATTATGCTGTCTAGTTTTTTAAAAAAAGCCAACGGTATTGGGACTGGGGTTTGCCTAAAAAGATAAAGACATTTTTGGAGGATCGACATTTTGATTAAATTAACCCTACCTACTAATGTAAGGGGTAACGTTTTCCATTCTTTGCATCGTCTTGACAGGTAGGATGTCACCGGTGTGAGGTTAAGGGGAATATACTGTGACAAATCTTGTTGGATGTTAATCCCTAGGTATTTGAACTGGGAGACTATCTGTAATGGTGTGTTAGTCTGTATATTTACGGCTGTGGGGGATAAGGGGAACAGAACAGACTTTCCCCAGTTAATACAAATCCCCGAGAATCTGCCAAATGTGTCTATTATGGAAAGAGCTTCACCCAGGGAGTCACTGTCGTTTCTCAGGTATAGAAGGGTGTCGTCGGCGTACAGGGAGATTTTTTCTTGTATCGGGCCCATTGGGATACCCTCCACTGTCACAGAGGAACGTAGAAGGATCGCCATCGGCTTAATGGCCAGTGCAAAGAGGACCGGAGACAAGGGGCAGCCCTGCCTCGTGCCTCTGCGGAGCTGGAATGGTGATGATAGGGTGGACCCGGTTCTCACTCTGGCCTTTGGAGACCTGTACAGGGACCGAATCCATGAGACGAAGTTGGGCCCAAAGCCAAATCTGCGCAGCACCTCCCACAGATAATCCCACTCCACCGAATCAAACGCCTTTTCGGCATCAAGGGAGACAACTACGTCCGATGGAGTGAGAGGACCCGCCAAGGCCATCACCGCAAACAGTCTCCTGAGGTTAATATCAGTCCCCTTACCTGGGCATGAACCCCGATTGGTCCTCGTGTACCAGAGTGAGAATAACCTCATTCACCCTACCGGCCAGGACCTTAGCAAGTATCTTAATGTCAACATTAAGCAAGGATATGGGCCGGTAGGATGTACACAGTTCCGGATCCTTGTCTGGTTTAGGGATTACCACAATGATGGCCTCAGCCATACAGGCCGGGATATCTCTGTCCTCCAGGGCCTGGGAAATCATATCATGCAACTTGGGTAGTAGTTGTTCGCCGTACTGGCAGTAAAACTCAGTTGGTAACCCGTCCGTCCCGGGGGTTTTCCCCACCTGTAGAGTCCCCAAAGCCTGCTGAATCTCCTTGAGTGAAACTGGACTGTCCAGTCTGTCTCTGTCAGCATTAGTGAGTTTGGGGAAGGTAATTTGGTCCAAGTAGGAACTTAATTCCTCAGGAGTGTATGTCACCCTAGAGGTATATAAGAGTTTGTAGTATGAAGCAAAGCGGGCATTAATGGCCTGGGGATCCATTACCAACACCCCCCCCCCTCATCTTTGATGCGGGCTATACTGGTGACCTGCTGTTGTTCCCTAGCCAGCCAAGCTAGGAGCCTGCCAGTCTTTTCTCCCTGCTCAAAAATACGCTGGGTCTGCGTCAGCTGGCGTTTTTTGGCCTTAGCAACCCACAGCAAAACCACTTCCCGATAGGCAACCTGCATGTCCAAACAGGTAATCGGGTTTTTGGTAAGGACATATTGGGACTCTAGGGAGCTAGCTTTAAATTCAGCTTCCTCTATAGTTATAGCTGCGTCCCGCCGCGCTTTTAAAATGGAACTCTGGTAGCATCCCCGTACGTGCGCCTTAAATGCGTCCCAGACACCCCCAGAAGAGGCCGTGCGATCGTTTATCAGCCAAAAGTCAGAAATATGTTTGGCCGTTCAAAGTCTATAGTGGGGTCAGAGATCCAATAGCGGGAGAGTTGCCAGACCCTCTCAGATACAGGAGTTTGCGTGCGGAGGCAACAGGAGCAGGGGAGCGTGGTCTGATATGCCTCTCTGAAGCATTTCCACCTTGCACACCCTCGATAACATCCCTGGGCTGGCGTAAATCAGATCTATCCTCAAGAGGGTTCGGTGTGTGGCTGAATGACAGTTGAAAGCACGCTCATCTGGGTGCTTCCACCGCCAGACATCCACCAAACCATAGAGGGAGGCCCAACTGGACAGGGGAGAACCCGTGGCATTGCCCACCGCCAGTTTGTCTAGAGAAGGACTCGGAAGCATGTTAAAATCACCAGCCACCAGAATATTATCAGTTGTATAGTCAGACATAATGGGGATCAAAGTTTTCAACAATGAGGTGGTAGCAGGCGGAGGTAAGTACAAGCCTATGATAAGCATGTCAAGCGTATTGATTATGGCGTGTATTAACACATACCTGCCCCCTGGGTCCAGTTTCACATCTAGTAATTCAAAGGTCAAGGACTTATGTATCAGTATGCTGACCCCTCTGGCATAGCTGGAGTAGGTAGCGTGGTAATATTGTCCGACCCATGGTTTTTGAAGGGTCATGACCCTGCTACCCACCAGATGGGTCTCCTGCAGGATGCATATTTGCGGGTTATGTTGTTTGAGAAAGGCCATAACAAGGGAACGTTTAATCACGTCGTTTAGGCCCCTAACGTTCCAGGAGACTATCCTTATGGCAGCCATGGACCAAGTCTGTATATGTTAGCTGCAGGATACCTACGTGTTCCAGGACCTAGGGGGGGAAGGTCCACCCCCCTCCCCAACCATCCTCAAATGTTCAAATCCCGTATAATAATAATAATATGGCATATACACGGAACACAGTGGTCCAGGTCTCCAGTAATTCCAACATCTCCCTCCTCAGTACTCCAATCAAAAAAGCTCATACTCCCTGAGAGGTGTTGTTGAATGGAGTACTAAGTACCTGCTCTCCAGCATGCTACCGCCACAGGACACCTTAGTACAGTTAGGCACACTTGCATAGTAAAAAATAAATAAATGATGTAACATTCTTTACTTGTTGTACAGCTTGACTGCATAACAAGTAAAAATAAATAAATAAATAAATAAATAAAAGTTAAAAAAAAAAAAAAGCGTGAGACAACATCTAGATTTTAAGGACAGTTGACACCACTGTGTACAAGTGACAGGTGAACTTTTGGTAACATTGATCAGACAACCACAGGCTATTGTACTTTTATTTTATGCCCTTTAAAAATCCACAAGGATATAATATTTCTGTTTTAACAAATGTCAAGCCGTCAATAGTGACTTTACCTATGTTGAGACTTACCTTTTTGTTGCAATATTCCAAGTACTGCTCTAGAAGCCATCTCCTCCTCCTCTCTATGTCTTCGCTGGTTTGGCTATCTATGTAGCGCTCTATGGTTTTCTGTAGTGGTTCAGCCACACGTTCCGTCCACCTCTTATGCTGAATCTCCTTCCTGCGCAGATCGGCGCTCTCGGCCTGTTTCACATACTTATCCAGACACTAACACACAATACAAAATGTATATAAATAAACTCTGGTCTTTCATTTTATTTCAATACAAGGAGCAATTAAATCTCTAAATGTACCCAGTGATAGTCTCCCCTTCTTTCCTCGCAATGCCAGAGGAAGTAATAGACAGTCCCGGTTCTGAGACCCCCAATAAATGATATCTGTGCCCAATCCTTCCATTACATCATAGTGATTAATATATGCAGTAGAGCTGGGGGGTAGGCTACCAGTAGCCCTCCAGCTGTTGTGGAACTTCATTTCCCATGAGGCATTGCAAGGCTGTCAGTTACAATTACTCCCAGAGGCATGATGGGACTTGTGGCTCTGCAACAGCTGGAGGGCACCAGATTGCCTACCCCTGTAGTAGAGCGTGGGATTTAGCTAGTGCATTGTGGGAGCTGAGCCTTATTTTTTTCCTGGTTCAGAACCACTGCACTGTGCTATTTTATCCACTTCAAGACCGCCCCACGCATATCTATCCTGTGGCAGGGCGGCCCTTCAGCGCAAAATCGCGTACCTGTATGTGATTTCTTTCATTGGGTCAGGGGCCACTGGCGACTGGCTCCCACTGTGTTTGGACACAGTGGAAGCCAACCACCGGGTCTGGGGGACCCGATGTCCATCGGGACCCGACGATCGTTTCTGAGGAAGACAGAACGGCGGTCTGCCTATCTAAACAAGGCAGCTCGTCATTCTGTCAGAGGGGAAGATGGGGATCTTGTGTTTTTGCTGAGCAGGAACACGGATCTCTGTCTTGCTCCAGTCAAAGCAGGCCCCCCCCCCCCCCCCACAGTTAGCAAGCACTCCCAGGGAACACACTTAACCCTTTGATCGCCCCTGATGTTAACCCCTTCCCTTCTAGTGTCATTAGTACAGTGACAGTACATTTTTTAGCACTGGTCACTGTATTATTGTCACTGGTCCCCAAAAAGTGTCACTTCGTGTCAGATTTGTCCGCTGCAATGCCACAGTCCCGCTAAAAATCACTGATCGCCGCCATTACTAGTAAAAAAAAAAATTCCATAAATCTATCCCATAGTTTGTAGATGGTATAACTTGTGCGCAAACCAATCAATATACGCTCAATGTTATTTTTTTTTTTCTTACCAAAAATATGTAGCAGAATACATATTGTCCTAAATTGATGAAGAAATTAGATTTTTTTTTACATTTTGTTTATTGGATGTGTTTTATGGCAGAAAGTAAAAAAATTTTTTTTTTTTTTTCAAAATTGTTGGCCTTTTTTTGTTTATAGTGCAAAAAATAAAAACCACAGAGGTGATCAAATACCACCAAAAGAAAGCTTTATTTGTGGGAAAAAAGGTCATCAGTTTTTGTTTTTTTTGGGGGGGGTACAGCGTCGTACAATCGCGCATTTAAAGTAACGCGGTGCCGTATCGCAAAAAATGGCCTGGTCATGAAGGGGGTAAACCTTCCGGAGCTGAAGAGGTTAAAGAGGAAAGAGTGTCCAGACAGGGTTTTTTTTCTATTATCATGGCTTAATACTGGACTACATAAAGTATCTACACACACACACACACAGATACAGGGCGGGATGCCGGGTAGGAAAAGAGGTGGCCGCCTTGCCCACTGCAGCAGAAGTGGTGGTGGGAGTTGGTGGTGGTGGTGGGAGTTGGTGGTGGTGGTGGTGGTGGGAGTTGGTGGTGGCTGTACTGCTAAAGGAGTTCAAAGCTCAAGTGGTGTACTTTGGCCTTTTTGCTTAGGTACTAAAGGACCATGTCTCGTCACGGCACATACAGTATGCTAAATAATGTTTGAAGGCATATATGTAGATAGTCATCAAACTACAACACATGAAAAACCTGACTTTGGGGTACACCTCTATTTATCCTCTATATTTCTATAACCATCTTTTTGACATGTCTGACATGTGCGTCTGAGCTTTTTCTTGTCGCGTTTTCCCAGCATGCACCACACACTCTGAACTGCATTTGAATGTTTTGTGGTCACATATTGTTTTCTTCAGAAATGGAACTATGCTTTTATTTCCTGCCATTCTAGCTATAAGTTACCTGGTTATAGTGATTTTCTGCATCCAACACGCACTGCGTCTTTGCACTGATCTTCTCATTTTCTGCATCCATTATCAACTAAAACAATGGGGGAAAAAATCAGTTTGCCAAATTGTTTTTTTTTTAAAACAGACAACAGAGGAATTCAATAGCAGAAGACCTGCTGGCTTATTCAGCATGACAACAGAAACTACAAGGATTATGTTCCAAATGCAGTAAATCAGAGCAACCAATCACATCAAAGAAGATGAATTCTTTTTTTCAATTCTTTATTTTAACAAACAATCAGGATCCATACTTTACAACTCCAGTATAGGTAAAGAAGATAAATTCTGATTTCAGCAGTCTGCCCTATTGCTGCTACAGATACCTTTCCATCTGTTAACCTGATGCTTTGCTGGGGTGGTGAATACTGTTACATGCCCAAAAGTGGAACTCCAGGATTTGCTGCGCTTTAAAAAAAATCTGCTGGCCTATAAGGGTTTAAGTCCAGCAAGGTGTATGCCACTTCACAGACGTCTTTTTTTTTTTTATTTACTATTTTCATTTTTACTAAGTGCTGGGAGTACAGCTATCAGTATACTTCTGGCACTCCAACACCGATCTTCAGATCACTGATACAGCAGCTGCAGAGTTGTTTGCAGCTGTTCTGCCCGACCCTTCTCTCCTCTTAGCCAATCATGGAAGGCTTTGCATTGTGTGGCTGCTGTGCAGTAGAAGGCATACCGAATTATAAATTGATAAATTTACAAAGTGGCATATCTTTTTGGCCTTAACCCCGTATAGGTCAGCAGTGCTGCAATTCCTGGAGTTCTGTTTTAAATGGCAGTAAAAGTGTTTGTAAAAATTTGTCTTGTATAGCTTTCCAAAGGGTAGGTAGCAATTAGAAACTTGTCAGGTTTCATTGCTGTCTGAGCCTCCATTTAGAAGATGATTCACACTCTTTATTTGTCCAGGTGACCATTACCACCTCTTCCTGATGCATTCTCAGCGATATAAAATAAAATTAGAAAGATACTTTGGTAGAGACTTGGCAGGTGAACACATTTGTGAAGTCAAGTAGACAGATTATGCTGGTGGAAAGTGTGAAGAGAAGCCTTCAGAAGATTTATCTAATAGGAGTAGAGCTCAGAGCTAATCATTGTCGTTACGTATACCTGGACATAAGGCTTGTACGCTAACCAGTCCTCGGTTTTACGAAGGGAAGTGGTAGAGAGGCTTCTGGTTCCAGGACGTGATGGGAAGACTTTCTTGGGCAGGAACGAGCCGTCGTCATTCGGAGATGATTTCCTGAAGGTCACCGCCTGGCAAAGAATATGCCATTATAAACCAGGTAATAAAAATACAGGAATGTATAACAAACTATTCATCATCATACTGTATAGTAGGAATTCTATTACTCTGGCTGATTAGTAAGTAAATTAATAAACACGTGCAGCAAAAAAAAAATTCTTATTAACTTCATAGTTACATTAAACTTGACTCCTAAATTGTTGAAGGCAATTCAACATTGATCCAAGTGGCTTTATTAGTTCTAAAGAGTTTCAGGAACAGACCCCAGTATCAGTGGTGTAACTATAGCCATAGCAGCTCACACAGCCCATATGTGGTTTTGGTGTAGAAGGGGGTCCCATTAATGGGGCTGTTAGGGACCATAAACTGTTACCCTTCCCATATGGAAAGGCTGACTGAAGTCAGACCTTAGGATTGCCAATCACAGATCCCCTTCTGTGCAGTAAGTAGCATTTGCTTTGCTGTCTTAGCAGGGATTCTCCTCTGCTAAAACCTTATGGGGCAGCTGAGGTTTGCAGGTCTACAAAAACATTTAAAGACATTTCTTTGAGAGATGTAGAGTAATTGTGTGCAAGAGCATTATTTTGCCATGAAATATCATTACAGTTATTTTTAATATTGTTCCTGCAATTATAACTTTTATCCAAAGCACTGGTCTCTAGTATTCGGAATATGTTGATAGCGTTCCTGCTGCCTGGCCTTGAATTAAGCATACTTTAGGTTAAGATCAATGACTGGTATTATCACAGTTGACACTACCAGCTGCTACTGAGAAAGTTATCCAAATGGAGCCCCATCAAAATTTTGTAATGGGGCCCCATGATTCATGTTTGCACCCCAACACAGTATTTATACTCACACAGGCAACCTCTTCCCCTTAATCCAATCATGGTATCCTGAAATGTGCCAAGGAAGATATGGATTGCCCAATAATTCACACCTTCACCCATGCAACATCAGGAATTAACACATGCCCCAGATTTTGTGGCCCCACGGTCACTCGATTTTGGAATTAGAACAGGCTGCTGCAGCCTCCAGTTAGGTTCAATCAATATCTATCTTGACACATTTCTTAATGCTCATACTAACTAGATTGAGGTGATCGAGTTGTCCGTGTGGGTATAAATGGGGTGGGGGGTGTTCCCAACACTCAGAATTGAGGAAGATACTCAGATGAATGCAGAAATGTTTTTAACATTACAGAACAAGTCCAATTTAATGTGACTATTACTAAGCAAACCATAACCTGGATAAATTAAAATCTTTAGATAAGTCTAGAGGTCAGTGACTCCCATCTTCACTTTGTTGAAGAGCTATAGCCATCAAAGAACCTACAACATCCAACAAACTTCTGCAAGCATCTATGTCACTACAGGGCACAATAATGATGTAGTGGCCATGAATGAAACCATAGCGCCCAGTACGGGACAAGGTGTCTGGCAGTTCCATAAGTGTGTTGGATGCCTGAAGAGTCTTTGCTGTCCATAGCTCTTCAAGAAGTTAGGAGACACTGTCTGCAGGGCCAGTAAGTATTACTGATCTTTTTCCAGCAGAATGCTTTAAAAAATAAAATAAAAATAAGCCTACAGAGTTTCTTTAAAGGACAGCAACAACCATATAGCCTAGAACAGATAGGAAGAACAAGTTAAAGTACAGTAACATAATACCTGCAAGGATCATTGGAATCAGAAACTACTGTAAACAATTACAGTTCCTTTTGAAGGTATGACAAAGAACAATATATATTTGTACACATATACATACATCGCATTTTGGGACACGTATGGACTTGCAGAGAATTGAGTCGATAATATTCATTGACCTGAAAAGTCCTCACAGAAAGAAAATCGTACAGCACAACTGACCAGCAATGCCGACTTTGTTCCCTCTAACATCAGTCTCATTTTACACAATGGGGACATTATTCAATTGTGTATCACTGCCACCTGATAGCAGAGTGCCCCAGCTTCTCATGTTCCTCATTCTGTCTGCTTTGAATATTATATATCTAAGAATAATTGCTGTACTGCAACTGCATTTTCCTATTCTACAATGTACTGTCCAAGGGTCCCATAGACCTTTCATACTGATTTTACCGATTTTGTAAACCATTATGGTCACATGACTGTTATCTTAATGTAGCACACCCCTTGTGGGAGCCGCTGGCAAATACAGTCCTATCTCCCCCCTTAGAACACACCTAGCCAGGCACGCAGCCTTTTTTCATTCTTCCACTGGCTCAGAAAACAGTCTAGGGGTTCTTCTTGGGTTTTTATTGGAACAATGAACTAAGATAGGGGAAGGGAGCATGGGATACCCCAAAAACTACAGAACTGGGTAACTTGAGGACTCCTCAGCTTCTGGCTGCACTGTATGAACTGCTGGCTGTACTATACACTCTGAATGTATTACAGGATCTTTATGTCGCTGGTGAGCTGTACTCCTTCCAGAGCTAAAAGCTACATGCAGTCGCTTTCCTTCAGCACTGGGGTGTTCTACTCACATAGCTGCAGAATCATCAGTTGCTTCCTGCCGATATCCACCAGGCTCTTCCTAGTGAAGGAGATGTAGACTCACACCACCATAGGACAACTGGACTCCTACCCACCAACTTCCTCCTGGCTCTCTCCAGTGAGCTTTCTTCAGACTCAATTTGATCACTGAACATGGATCTGCAAATAGGCCCCCCACCTAAGCCTAGCTGGGACCTCAGTGTCTTCCTTAAGGCTTTCTCTAGGGCTCTGCACAGGGGTCTGCTCCTGCAGGACTGGACCCAGGAACACTGCACTTTGCCACTCAGGCCCCAGACTTTTATGGGCTTTCTCACCACCCTCTAGGCACACCTCCCCAGGTATTGGCTGGAGTTTCATAAATATTCAGGCTGACCGCTCTGTTTTTCCTCCCACAATACTTCTAGAATACTATAGAAGACAGGGGAAAATAACAGAGCAGCAGCCCGTGAAATAATGAGCAGTCCTAAATAATAACTCCCTACTCTACACTAGGATGGTGCTACTTTAAAAAAGAAAACGAAAAACCTCTTTAGCCAGTCTACATGCTCAGTGGGGACAATGGGTGCCTATTTGATCTGTAGACTATACTGTGACCAGGCCCTGCCCTGCTTGGTTCTGATGATGGATTTGCCCACAGTGGCACGGTCCTCTTTTCAATGATGGTCGTAACATCAACAGTGAGATTCCTTTGCTTTTTGTTCCCTGCCGCACTTCTTATTAGGAAAGCCAGCACTGGCAGCATGCTTGTTGGCAGCCCTTGTATAACTGAGTAATCCACAAAACATCTCTGCTAGGTGGAAGTGTGTCCCTTTTCTGAGTCACTCAGCCACATATATAATCTGATATCTCTCATGATTATAATGAAAATGATGGACACGAGAGAAGGAAGGGTGGAAACAAAGCAACCCCATGCTCATGAACCTAAAGGGTATCAAAGTGCCTCATCCTATAATCAGATCAATTAGGGAAAAAATAAACGTTGGACTGCAGGCCATAGACTTTATAAGCACAACACCAATCTATTGAAATTAAATACAAACTTTATTAACTTACAAATAAAAGGTCATTAAAATCACATTAAAAATGTATTAGTATCCTGCACTCTTATGTTGGTTACGGTGGTGACCCCTTTCTGTAATAACAATATGCACTATACAAAAATAATGATATTCAATGTACATGTAGTCATCCAGGGGTTGTCACCATCCATTTACATAATGCTCGGCATGTTTCAGATATATTGCTTTCATAAGAGCATAGGTGCAAAATTTGGACAACTACACAGCACATCAGCAAAAGGGGAATCCCAAAAATGGTATGCCGTAGAAACCAGCCCAATCCCCTCCAGGGAACAGGGGAAGAACTGAGGGTCCATTTAAATATTACAGATAGGACAGCAGTCACTTCTGTCTAAATATCTTAGGTCCCTCCAAGGAGCCTCTCAGCATGTTTAACAACTGTAGTGAGACCATCGACTCCTGTATAGGAACCATCAAAGGTACATAAATATATTTAATCAAGGCTTGATGCATTGAGGTTCCATATGGAAAAACAAACTCGTATAAACTAGCAGTTCAAGATTCATTGCTCCGAAGATCTGTATACTATAAAAGAAGTATCTAGGATCCTCCAGTTACATCCATATGCCCATACACACACGAATATGTGTCGGGAAAGTTGGATTTGGCCTACTTGTCTGATAAAAAAGCATATGTACATGTATGCCCTAACTTTTCCATCTAATATTGTCTGGGAACGTCTGATCCCATTCCAGTCATTGCTTATCTATGGGTATCTTAAAGTATATCTAAACCTTAAAACAAAAATGTAATCTAAAGCAGCATACCAGTTCTTAGATGTGATGGCTGCATTAGTGGCTATGCTCATTTCTCCACTGTACAGTGGGGAAAATAATTATTTGATCCCCTGCAGATTTTGTAAGTTTGCAGACTTACAGAGAAATGAAGGGTCTATAATTTTTATCATAGTTGTATTTTAAATGATAGAGATAGAATAAATCCAAAAAAACACGATACAAATGTTATCAATTGAGTTGCAGTTCAGTGAGTAAAATAAGTATTTGATCCCCTACCAACCAACAATAATTCTGGCCCCCACTGACTGGGTACAGTATGTGCTCATGTGGTACCCAGATTAGTCCTGCCAATTTAAGAAGGTGCTCCTAACGACAACTCGTTATGTATATAAAAAACACCTGTCCACAGAATCTCTTTCTTCCAAAGAAAGAAAGGACACCAGGGACAAGATTGTAGACCTGCACAAGGCTGGAATGGGCTACAAGACCATCAGCAAGAAGCTTGGTGAGAAGGAGACAACTGCTGGAGTGACAAATGGATTCACAAATGGAAGAAATACAAAATAACCATCAATCGCCCTCGGTCTGGAGCTCAATGCGAGATTTTGCCTCATGGTGTAAGGATGATCATGAGAAAAGTGAGGGACCAGCCCAGAACTACACAGGAGGAGCTTGTGAATGATCTCAAGGCAGTTGGGACCACAATCACCAAAGAAACCATTGGTAACACAATACGCCACCATGGATTGAAATCCTGCAGCGCCCGCAAGGTCCCCCTCCTCGAGAAGGCACATGTATAGGCAGGATGGATTTGATTTAAATCAGGATAGTAAAAAGGCTAAATCAACTCGATTGAAATCATAATTTTTAAAGAGCAACTGTCATCTCTGTCTCGCATCGGCTCCTCCTCTGACCCGCTGTTGACTCACCAACAGTCCCATCCACTTTAATGGGACGGCTGGTGATGCGGAATTGACACAACAAGGTGAGGGACGTGGCAGCAGCAGATGAGTGATTGCCCGCAAACAGGCACTGCCATGATGGATCTGAAATGACAGGTGCTCTTTAAATGTACTTGTTTACGTTTGCAAACAAAATAAAGGTTTCCTATTTAGAATAATAAGCTGTCAGGTCAGTAAAACAGCGATATCAGAACCGATTCAATCATACAGTTTGTATTGTACATAGATTTGCAAAACAATGGGATAAAGGAATATTCCTGAACTTCGTTTTATCTCATGGTTACTGTGAAATTGTGTGAATGCATCAATGCAGTGCATGTTTTTTCAGCTTGCAGAGCTTGGACTCATTGAATGAGTTTACCAAAAATTTAAATATTGCAGAATATACAGCCTTATGCTACACAACTAAACTCCATTTCATGCTGAATAAACTAAATTATTAATGTATCCTGTATAGAAAACTATCTTTAGATAGATTTTTACTCCAAAAGCATTTTATTAAAATAAATTTGCTAAAAATAAAAAAAAAAAATCGATTTAAATAAAAAAAATCTGATTTTAAACAAAAAAATCTGATTTTTTTGTTTTTGTTTTTTAAAATCTTAAATTTTTATCTACCCTGTGTACAGGCCCATCTAAAGTTTACCAATGAACATCTAAATAATTCAGAGAAGGATTGGGAGGAAGTGCTGTAGTCAGATGTGACCAAAATTGAGCTCTTTGGTATTAACTCAACTCGCTGTGTTTGGAGGAAGAAAAATGCTGACTATGACCCTAAGAACACCATCCCTACAGTCAAGCACTGAGGTGGAAACATTATGCCTTGGGGCTGTTTCCCTGCTAAAGGTACAGGCCCGACTTTGCCGCATTGAGGTAAAATCTGGGATGAGAACCTTCTTCCCTCAGCCAGAACACTGAAGATGGGTTGTGGATGGGTCTTCCAGCATGACAATGACCCAAGTCAACAAAGGAGTGGCTCAAGAGGAAGCACATGAAGGCCATGTAGTGCTCTAGCCAGTCTCCAGACCTTAATCCTATAGAAAATTTATGGAGGGAGCTGAAACTTCAAGTTGCCAAGCAACAATGAAGAAACCTTAAGGATTTAGAGAAGATGTGTGAAGAAGAGTAGACCAAAATCCCTCCTGAGATGTGAGCAAACCTGGAAATGTCTTATCTCTGTGCTTGTCAACAAGGGTTTCTCCACCAAGTACTAAGTCATGTTTTACTTGGGGATCAAATACTTATTTTACTCACTGAACTGCAACTCAATTTATAACATTTGTATCGTGTTTTTTTCTGGATTTTTGGTTGATATTATGTCTCTATCATTTAAAATACCCTTATGATAAAAATGATGGACCCTTAATTTCTTTGTAAGTGGGCAAATTTACAAAATCTGCAGAGGATCAAATAATTCTTTTCCCCCACTGTATATATGGAGGGAGCCACAGGCTGTACTTCAAACATGTCTTCTTTTGTTCATCTTCAATACATGGGGGATGATAGGATTGGTAATTTACAAAAGAAAGATACAATTGTTTTGCTTATAATCTGCTTACAGTAAGTGACAAGGACACTGCATTCCTGGCAAGACCAACAGGTATTTTCTGTACTTGCTGAAACAAGAAAACAATGCAGCCAATACATCTAAGGACTGGTAAGCGGCAATATATTATGCTTTTATTCTTGGGTTTAGCTATCCTTTAGCACTCAAAAGATTGACGTTTCCTTGTTCAGAGCATTGATTGTTGTTATGTGGGAAGACCAGCCTCACCTACTGAAGCCGAGACCTCCATTAGGATTACAGACTGAAAATGATGTCCGTTGCAAGTGTGTATTCTGCCTGAAACCCCTAAAATAATGGAGACAATGTAGTCAACACTGACCTTAGCATGTTCCGGAGCAGGTAGCAGGTCTTTGGGAAGAGGTGAGGTCTGTATTGTGATAACACCTTCCTTTAGCATCCCTCTGCATGCCGACATCATCTCACTCCTGGGTGATGTCATCTCTGTAAATGATATACAATATCCATGAGCTATTTCAGATATATAGGGGGTGAAACTTGGCTACTCCACCTTTCCATCTATTCCATTACAAACACAAAACTCCCAGGTGGGGTATTGGGTATTACCCCCTCACAGTGACTTGTGTCTTCAATGTCCCTCGTGTCTCCCATAATCTGATGGCAGCTTTTTTGCCTATGGTAGTATTCTGAGCAAATTCTCTAGACTTACCAACGTCATTTATGGACTTTTGTGTGCTTCTATATATGCCCATGCTACCGTAAGTTTTGCACCTTGCCTACTGATTTTGTATTTATTATTATTATACAGGATTTATATAGCGCCGACAGTTTACACAGCGCTTAACAACTTGAGGGCAGACAATACAGTTACAATACAATTAATACAGTAGGAATCAGAGGGCCCTGCTCCTTAGAGTCTGCTCCTTCCAATCAAAGCGAGAGGGTCAAGAGATACAAGAAGTAATAAGTGTGGGGGATGATCTGATGGAGAAAATAAATGTACAGTTGTTAGGTGGAGGTAGGATAGGGTTCTCTGAAGAGAGGAGTTTTCATGGATCGTCTGAAAGTGGACAAAGTAGGAGACAGTCAGACTGATTGGGGTAGAGCATTCCAGAGGATGGGAGAGGCTCGGGAGAAGTCCTGGAGGCAGGCATGGGATGAGATTTATTTTGCTGATTTTGATGGGCTCACTTATGTACTCCTTGTATTTAATGTCACTATAAATAAAGAATATTTTATTTTTTTAAATGAGAGGCTTAGCACTGCCAGCCTAGTAAAAGCTGAATACAGATTGGTAATTGCTCTTTGACTATGTTATACAATAATGCCACTTTTATCAACATTTAAAGTGACACCAAACAAAATCCTTATTCTCCCCACATTGTCCCTACAAGCCTACTACAAACGCAGTCACCTAACAGGAAGTCAGATCGCAGCAACATAAAAACGAATTTAACATTAAAGGGGTTGTAAAGCATTATTTATTTATTTTTTTTAAATAACAAACATGTCATACTTACCTCCACTGTGCAGTTCGTTTTGCACAGTGTGTCCCCGAACCACGTCTTCTGGGGTCCCTTGGCGGCTGTCTCGGCTCCTCCCCGCAAGAGCTAACCCCCTCTGGGAAGGGCTCTCCCAAGGGGGTTAGCTTGCGGGCTCGCTCCCGTGTGATACAGTCAGTGGCCATAGCCGCCGAGTGCATCACTTGGCCCCGCCCCCCGGCGCGCCGTGTCATTGATTTGATTGACAGCAGCGGGAGCCAATGGCTGCGCTGCTATCAATCATCCAATGAAGAGCCCACAAGAGCTGGGGGAAAGCAACGCGGGATCGCGCCCACGGAGATTCGGGGCTCAGGTAAGTAAAATGGGTGCTCGGGGGGGCCGGAGAGTGCAAGGTGTTTTTTCACCTTAATGCATAGGATGCATTAAGGTGAAAAAACACAAAGCTTTACAACCCCTTTAAGGCTCTGTTCACAGATCTGGAGCCAGGGGCACCGACAGGGGACCAGAGAAGAGGAGGATCAGGGCTGCTCTGTGCAAAACTATTACACGAAGCAGGCAAGTAGAACATGTTTGTTATTTTAATAGAAAAAAAAAACTTGACTTTTTATACCTTTTATAAACGCTTTAAAGCAGAACTTGCCCCTAAAGGGTAAGTTCCACTTTATGTCTTTCCCCATTAACATTTTTGGCAGCTACCCGCTCCCACTTCTGGAATTTCCTAGGCGATTCCACAAGAAGTTCTACCCTGCCCCCCATGCCCGCAACCTCTTGGGATGCATCACAGGTCACAAGAGGCTGTGGGACAAATTCACAAAATGCAGAAGGGCTCACACATGCGCAATGGAAAGAAAGTTGTGGAGCCGCAAAGACTCAAAGCTGGCTGTGACAGCAACATGTAGTTGCCGGGGACCTGAAGACCGGTGAAGAACCGGCCTGGGTGAAGAACCATCCTGGGTGAAGAAGGTGCTAGATCCCTGGACAGCTAAGTGTCCTTATAAACAACCTATAGCCACCCCTATTCCTCAATTTATAACCACCCCTATGCCTCAAGTGGAAAGGAGGCTTCCAGAGTTGAATGACCTCTTATAAAAGGGTCCTTTATTAAAAGTCAGCAGACAATGTTTGACTTTAAACTTTTTGCAAACCAACTGAAGATCTTCTTTAAGGTATAACTAAAGGCAAACTTTTTTTTTTTTTTTTAGTTTTGGATAGAGTAGAGAGGGATTAGAACACGTGTCAGGCTTTTATTTCTGTCTGTGCCCTTGTTAGGGAGATTCACCCTATATGTTCTGGTGACCCTTATCACCAAAAGTGAAAGAAAATCCCAACTTTTGGGGTGTCACCAGAACAGGAATAGAGAGGAAATCTTCCAGTAAGGTCACTAGTTCTGGTGACAATCAGGGATTCCTTCACTTTGGAGGGATTTTCTCTCACTTCCTGTTTGGCTATGGGGCAGGAAGTGAAGGGAGATCTCCCGAATAGGACACAGATGGCAAAAAAACTGACAGGGGTTCTAACCCTCCCTTACTCGCTCCAAAATGAAAAATAAAGCTTTGACTCTACTTTAAAGCGGAACTCCAGGCAAGTATCTAAATACAGAAATGAAATACATATAATGGTGTTGTTTACCTGCTAAAGGATTTGCATTATGTGTAACAAGAAGTCATCTACTCTACCACTCTCTTGATTGCCCCAAACTGATAAATCTGCTTGCTGAGACAGCTCCATACATGAAGATGAGACAATCACAACACATTTACACAATCAGAAAAGTTTGTTGTACCTGGAGATGACACTTTTACTATAAAGTCAGTTGACTAAATTGGAATTTGCTCTGACCTAAGTCTGGTGATGTCTAGCAGGTCTCCTCCCTCCTAAACAGGCCTAGAAATGTGTCCTTCTCAGATCTATGATCTGCAGATAATGCATGGATCATAGCCATGGTTTCCGGGAACATTCTCAGTTTGGTCCTTTGTGATGCAGATGGTATGTGGTGACTCCCTTATTTATTCTGGCTGGTCAGTTATTGGGGACTGGCAGAGGTCTACACCTGGTAATGTAGGGCTTGACAAATCCCAGGTGCTATGTCTACTAGAAATTGCGTCCTGGCACCTGGGTTCACACCTAAGTGTATTGAAATCGCAATGTAATTCCATCTGTGTGATTTCAGTACAGGTGCAATTTTGTCTCTCTCTCTCTCTCTCTCCACAACTGCCTCTTAACCTCCCTGGCGGTACAATTATTTTGCATGGAAATTTGGTGTTTTATATTGTAGGCCTGTAATTCTTAACAATAACACACTTAAATCTGTCCAAACAAGAGTCTAGTAGATATCCCGGGTATGATAAAGTTTGAAACACAAAAACATAAATTATAATATAAATAAATATAAATAATTAAAAAAAAAAATAATATAATAATAATAAAATAAATTTCCCCACTATTCACTATCGCTCAATTCTGCAAGTGTTCTAATTTACTATCGCTGTTTTCTAGCTGATCTAAAGCCACTTTTGACATAAAGGGACACTTTTTGGTTGCTATGGACAATCTCCAGTTTCCAGGCAGAAAGAACAGTATATATCATATAAAACTGCATGCAGGGCATGGGCCAAAGCACTGGGGAAAAAAGGGATGTGAAATGATTTCATACAGTACTGTAATCTGTAAGATTACAGTACTGTATGTGTTATGATTTTCACATTTTTTTTAATTTTCCCGCCAGGCTCCGCCCCCGTGCGTCGCACCGCTCGCAGGGAACGGAGCCTGGCACAGAGAGGCTTCGGAGGAGGACAGAGCCCACGGACACTGCGGGGGACATCGCAGGATCCTGGGGACAAGGTAAGTAACGCGGCACCAGGATCCTGCAATGTAATCCCGAGTGTGGCTCGGGGTTACCGCTAATGGGACTGAAATTTAACCCCGAGCCACACTCGGGATTACCGTCAGGGAGGCTACGCCCCATACACACTATTAGATTTTCTGCAGATTTTCTTCAGATTTACCAAAACCATGTAGTGCAAGGGCCTGCCTGTTTGGATACAAATTGAAACTCTCGAGGTTTGACTTCATATTATATGGTTTTGGTAAATCTGAAGACAAAAATCTGCAGAAAATCTAATAGTGTGTATGGGGCCTTACTGACTTCAATACAAAATCACATCTTATTGACTTCAATGCAAAATCGCTCCCATTGACTTCCATGCAAAAACACCTCCCATTGACTTAAATGCAAAAACTCCTGTCAATAGCAATCCGATGTGAACACTTATCTCCACATGCCACTCTACTCTATCAGTTGCGAGTCTGGAAAGCACCACTACAAACTCACACGGGACCTTTTTCCTAATGGTTTTTAAAGCACAATGCGTACGGATCGCACCTGCGTGAACCACCTCAATAGTAACACATAATATCTAGCCTGTTGTGCAAATCTGTGAGTTTGAAATCAGGGTGGCTTCATTCATTCACACCTGGGCATTTTGAGATCACAGCAGAATCGCTTTAAATCTGCCCGTGATCGTAAAACGCAGGTTCAATGGCACCTAAAACCTGGTGTGGCTTTGCTGTGATTGCCGCACAGCAAATTACATCACTTAATCCCAAAAGGCCCAGGTGTGAACGAGGCCTAACAGAGCAGAGTTTCCCTCTATAACACTGACTTACCTGCGTTATGTCAGTGTTTTTGGCTAGCGGCTCTGCTGTAAGTAACAAATTACTTGCCTTGTCCTGGACGCTGACAACCCACGCTACGCTAAAAAAAACTTTCCTAAATTTTTTAGTTGGCACCAAGATTCAAAGCAATTTTGTTAAGCTCTGCGGTAATGGGCCAGAATAGCAGGGTCAGTTAAAGGGCTGAAGCACCCTTTTGTAGGATAAGTCCTACAAATGTCTGATCTACACAGAAACTGAGTGATTGCTTTTCCAAACAAGAAAAAAAGGCAGCAGACTTAGTGGGTCGCCAGTTTTGGCAACCTATGTGCTGCCTCTGCCACATCATGGGACATGGGGAGAGCAGTACAATTTCCAATGGAGGGAATGTCTCTGGCTGGGTTCACATATGTGGGAATTAGATGTGGGTTTCCCCACATCGAATTTGCATTACAGAAGATTGTGACCGGCCCGTAACTGAACCGGTTCACACAGGTCCAGGGTGGTAGCGGAGCGTATTGCAAAAAGGTCCTGTGCGTTTTTGGGGGCGGATCGGGTTTGAATTCAGGCAAAAATCCGGACCTGAATCAGTGAACAGACACGCACCGGATCCCAGGCACGTACCTGCGGCCGGAGATACGTGAACCCGTCCTTATGCAAACAGGGACTTCTGATATCTATGATATGTGGGTAATAGCCATTAGACTGCAATCGAACGACTCACCACAATCCAGCTAGCAGAGGATTATTCTTGTGACGGACCCCCGTAGTCAAGAAGAGTATGTCCGCCATATAAGCTTTCCGTGTCCCGTACCAGCACGACCCAAGACCCCTTAGCCCACCCAGTCACTTGTCGAGACATTAGTGTAGGGTGTGGAAGCATAAGACTTTATACAAACACAGGTACAAAGAGAATACACTCAGGAGACAATCCCCCCTCTTTCCATAATGATACAGGGCGGGGGTAAACTTGAACTCCTACAGTAACATAAGACACAGGTATTCAAACATTTCAACAGTAGACCATCTTTGGGAGGGGCTGCTGGAGAAACCCCCCTGCCCCCCCCTTCTAGCATCTAATCCACATCCACATATACATCTCATAATACTGGGCTTGACAAATTTTCTTGGAATCCAGGGGCCAGCTAGAAAAGTTAGGAGCCAGGTTTTTTTTCCAGCATGCCGAATAGCTGGCTTCTGTCGGACCGGCTGCCAAACATACGGGTCAAATGGCAGCCAGTTTTTAATAAACCAACCGATGTTGCCCGGCATTCGGCCCATGTGTACAAAGCTTGATGGTGTGATGGGTAGCGGCTCACTAGGGAAGGACAGTGCAGCAAGGAGGGGGCCATAGGAGATCCAGTAACACATGCCACCCTAGGCCCCTTGCACACGGGCGCCTCTGCTAAGCGGAATCCGCTTGCTCAGCGGAGATTTCTCCGCTAATTCCCGCTGAACAGGCAGATGACAGGTTCTGTCGGCTCTGCTATGCAGAGCGAACACAGACATAATCCGGTTTTCCTCTATGGGGAGATCAGATGGAAACGGAACACCTGTTCATTTCCATCCGATGCCATCCGATCCTCCGGACGGATGGAAAATAGGGCCACCATCCATCTGTTTTCGGCAGATAGGACCGGGTGGCGGTGGGTGTCAGCAGACACATAATGGAGACTGGAGGGTCCGATCAGGTCTGCCTGAAATACTGACAGCGGACCTGATCGAACAGCCCGTGTAAAAGGGACCTTTGGCTGTGGCATGACAGGGAGAGAATGAAAAATAATAACGCACGTATTTCAATGAAAAAAAAATAATAATAAAAAACTGTTTCCATCTTTGTGGTGTAAATGGAAATGAGGCCGTTCCAACCAGCTGCCCTACACTCCCGGTCCACTCACCTTTAAGAACAGGGTGCCAGATCAAGCCCACAACACATTCAACCTCTTCTCTTCTTGGGAAGGAGATGGGCAGGCAGTGAACACAGGCAGGGGAAACCCTCAGCGCCACCAGTGACTGCTTGTCACAGCCCCGGCCACCACAAGAGGGCACCAGTTTCCCAATGTAAGCATCTCGCTCCAGCAGGTCGCAAAACCGCAGCCTTAATTATCAGCCGGCGCGGCATCTTTGTCCGCGCACCTGCAGGTGGGGGCCGCATGGGGACAAGACACCTGCCGCAGTGTAGCCCAGGCGCCAGGCCACTATTTCTAGTCGCCAATGCAACCTGGCGCCTGGGGTTTGTCGAGCCCTGCCATAAAAGGGGTGGCACCCAAGGCAGACAGAAACAAAAGAACAATGGGATACAGCCACACCTTAAACGATCTAGTAAAAAGTCTACAACAGTTTATGAGACCAAGCTCATACAATATTCCAGCAGTCGGAAAGGTGGAATTCATTTATCTTTATATATTTATTTAAGGGTATTGTTCAGAAATATTACTGTCCAAAGTGAAAGGGCCCCTTCATCCTTTCAACACAAACCACACATATAGAACCCTGGATAATGGGTAAAAGGAAATGCTGAGTCCTGTGTGGTTGTACTGTGAGTCTGGTTAGTGCAGACCCGACTGGGGTTCTCGGTCACTCTGTGCCCCTAATGGACACAGGGTAAGTTACACATAGAAGGGGCCCGGGGGAGCTGGACAAGGAGTTTCCAGAGCTCTCTAAGTTAAGCTGGGTTCCACAAGCCCCCCCCCCCCCCACCTAAAGTGACTCCCGTCACAATTTTGAAAAACTTTGGATTTTTTCTACAGCTTACCTGTAAAATCCTTTTCTTGGAGTACATCATGGGACACAGAGCAGCCATAATAACTAACTGGGTTATACGCCACCTATAGATGAATGGACACTGGCAAACCAAAAAGACAGGAAGTCCTCCCCTATATAACCTCTCCTACACAGGAAGTACCTCAGTTTTGTAGCAAGCAATAAACTTCCCAGACAAGAGGGGAGGGATCTCTGTGTCCCGTGATGTACTCCAAGAAAAGGATTTTACAAGTAACCTGTAGAAAAAATCCTAAATTCTTTATCGTACATCACGGGACACAGAGCAGCCATAATAACTAACTGGGACGTCCCCAAGCAATGCTTTTGAGGGGAGGGAACCCATTATGACCAAAGAAACACCATCAGAACAACAGGATCTATATTGCTGCCTGCAGTACACTGCGTCCAAATGCAACATCCTCCTGAGTCCTAACATTCACTTGATAAAACCTAGTGAATGTATGCACCGAAGACCAAGTAGCAGCCTTGCAAATTCGAGCCATTGATGCTTGATGATGAACTGCCCATGAAGCACTCACTCTTCTGGTAGAGTGTGCCCTTACTGGAAAATGCGGAGCCAGAGGCGTAGCATAAAGCTTGTGGGCCCCAGTGCAAAAGTTGACCTGGGGCCCCCCCACTACCACCTGCCACCTCGCGCCAAGATACTCCAAGTGGCTAAACAGTTATTTTAGATCTTTATTTACATATTGAGAGGGTAATTGAAAAGAAATGGAGAGGTATGTCAAAATGTGAACAGTTTCTCTAAAATCTTTTGAATACCCTAGAGCAGGGGTAGACAACCTTTGAGAGGTGCAGATCTACCTGAACATGAAAGAGATCAAAGATCATTGGGGTTCAGCACCTTTTTAAAGAAATTATCCAGCAAGCCCTAACTAAACAGTAAGGAAAACTTTAAAAAAAGTCAGTATAAAAATATAAATGTGTCACTCAGTAGAGCAGTGGAAGGTGTCAGTAGGGCAGTGGAAGGTGTCAGTAGAGCAGTGGAAGGTGTCAGTAGAGCAGTGGACGGTGTCAGTCAGAGCAGTGGACGGTGTCAGTCAGAGCATTGGACAGTGTCAGTAGAGCAGTGGAAGGTGTCAGTCAGTAGAGCAGTGGAAAGTGTCAGTAGAACAGTGGAAAGTTTCAGTCAGAGCAGTGGAAAGTGTCAGTCAGAGCAGTGGATGGTGTCAGTAGGGCAGTGGAAGGTGTCAGTAGGGCAGTGGAAGGTGTCAGTAGGGCAGTGGACGGTGTCAGTAGAGCAGTGGAAGGTGTCAGTAGGGCAGTGGAAGGTGTCAGTAGGGCAGTGGACGGTGTCAGTAGAGCAGTGGACGGTGTTAGTAGGGCAGCGGAAGGTGTCAGTAGGGCAGTGGAAGGTGTCAGTAGGGCAGTGGATGGTGTCAGTAGGACAGTGGAAGGTGTCAGTAGGGCAGTGGACGGTGTCAGTAGAGCAGTGGAAGGTGTCAGTAGGGCAGTGGACGGTGTCAGCCAGTAGAGCAGTGGAAGGTGTCAGTAGAGCAGTGGGCGGTGTCAGCAGAGCAGTGGACGGTGTCAGCAGGGCAGTGGACGGTGTCAGCAGGGCAGTGGACGGTGTCAGCAGGGCAGTGGACGGTGTCAGCAGGGCAGTGGAAGGTGTCAGCAGGGCAGTGGAAGGTGTCAGCAGGGCAGTGGAAGGTGTCAGCAGAGCAGTGGAAGGTGACAGCAGAGCAGTGGAAGGTGTCAGTAGGACAGTGGACGGTGTCAGTCAGTAGAGCAGTGGAAGGTGTCAGTAGAGCAGTGGGCGGTGTCAGCAGAGCAGTGGACGGTGTCAGCAGAGCAGTGGACGGTGTCAGCAGGGCAGTGGACGGTGTCAGCAGGGCAGTGGACGGTGTCAGTAGAGCAGTGGAAGGTGTCAGTAGAGCAGTGGACGGTGTCAGTCAGAGCAGTGGACGGTGTCAGTCAGAGCATTGGACAGTGTCAGTAGAGCAGTGGAAGGTGTCAGTCAGTAGAGCAGTGGAAAGTGTCAGTAGAACAGTGGAAAGTTTCAGTCAGAGCAGTGGAAAGTGTCAGTCAGAGCAGTGGATGGTGTCAGTAGGGCAGTGGAAGGTGTCAGTAGGGCAGTGGAAGGTGTCAGTAGGGCAGTGGACGGTGTCAGTAGAGCAGTGGAAGGTGTCAGTAGGGCAGTGGAAGGTGTCAGTAGGGCAGTGGACGGTGTCAGTAGAGCAGTGGACGGTGTTAGTAGGGCAGCGGAAGGTGTCAGTAGGGCAGTGGATGGTGTCAGTAGGGCAGTGGATGGTGTCAGTAGGGCAGTGGATGGTGTCAGTAGGACAGTGGAAGGTGTCAGTAGGGCAGTGGACGGTGTCAGTAGAGCAGTGGAAGGTGTCAGTAGGGCAGTGGACGGTGTCAGCCAGTAGAGCAGTGGAAGGTGTCAGTAGAGCAGTGGGCGGTGTCAGCAGGGCAGTGGACGGTGTCAACAGGGCATTGGAAGGTGTCAGCAGGGCAGTGGAAGGTGTCAGCAGAGCAGTGGAAGGTGTCAGCAGAGCAGTGGAAGGTGTCAGCAGAGCAGTGGAAGGTGTCAGCAGAGCAGTGGAAGGTGTCAGTAGGACAGTGGACGGTGTCAGTCAGTAGAGCAGTGGAAGGCGTCAGTAGGGTAGTGGATAAAGAGAATATGATTACTTATGCGCTAACCAATAACAACTAATATGGCAAAAAACAGCCAATGGCAGTTGCCAACACTATAATGTGTCCCCACACTTACTAAAAATAAAAAGTGTGGCGCTATCCCTAATTCAATAAAACAAAGTGTAAAAATGCATAACACAAAAAGACCTATTGGGTACTAAATCAAAACTCCAGTGCTGCAAGAGGTTTAGATGAATGTACAAATAAGCAAATAATGTAAGGAACATCAATAACAGAGATCATTAATACTCTACTCGATATTACAACTAAAAACACCAGTGCTGCACATAATTAAAAATGTGCAAACAAAGCGGAATAAATAGATAAAAAGGAAAAATACCATGTATACAGATCAAATTCATCAATGAAGTTCAATTGAATGAATGTGCAAATAAATAAGACATAAAAATCAATAGTACCCTGCTGGATATTGCAACCAAAAGCACCAGTGCTGCAAATATTAAAAATTGTGCAAACAAAGCAAGATAATTGCACATGCAGATAAAGTTCATTAATGCGGTAGCAATATCCAAATAGGATGACCCTGCTGGGTATTGCAACCAAATATGCACCAATGCTGTAAGAAATCAAAATATGTGCAAATATGCGAATAGGTAAACCAAATAAATTTCATAGATAATAAAGTTCATCAATAAAGTGTCCTTTTTTGTGTTTCACATCCCACATCAATGTGTCCAAGTAATAAGACAGATCCCAGTGGTGATAGACGTGCATATATGACGAAATCCTTAAGTGATGGTGTGATCACTCCGTGTGTGCTAACAGCTCACCTCACATCAAGACCCTTCATTTTTTACAGCACTGGTGCTTTTGGTTGCAATAACCAGTAGGGTACTATTGATTTTTATGTTTTATATATTTATTTGTCATTTGGACATTCACCTGAACTTTATTGATGATTTGATGAATTTGATCTGTATATGGAATTTTTCCTTTTTTATCTATTTATTACGCTTTGTTTGCCCTTTTTTAAATTATGTGCAGCACTGGTGATTTTAGTTGTAATATCCAGTAGGGTATTAATGATCTCTGTTATTGATGTTCTTTATGTTATTTGCTTATTTGTACATTCATCTGAACCTTGTGCAGCACAGAATTAGGGAAAGGCACACAGTCACTACAAGTCCCAGCATGTCCAGGACTCACCCCTCCCCCATGCTGGGTTCCTCACATATGGGATGTTCCCAGTACAGGGGGAGTTCAGAGAAGTCTCAGTCCCACTCAATGTATAGAAGCCCCCCAGCCATGTCAGTGTCCTGGACTCTAGAGTGGTCGAACTTCCTCCACATACCCCCCTCCTCCCCCCTGCATCTGACCCCTTGATGCACTTGCTTGCAATATCTCTGTTTCCTAATGGCTCCAGCTTAAAAGCATGTATCCCCAGCCGGGCCCCGCCATGACTGAGAACAGGTGAGGGGGGGGCCGGGGGGAGGCCATGAGAGATGAGGATGGTGAGGAGAGATAAGCACGCTGGACTTGCAGTGAGAGCTGTAAGGGGTTGAGGGGGCAGAACCAGATCACAGAGCAGCATGGACAGGGAGAACACTCACGCTGCTTGGAGGCAGCCCAGATGCGATGTTCTGTAGAAGAGAATGGAGAGCTGATGGCCCGCCCATTCAACTCAGCGGCCCCGTTCCACCTGACGCACATTATTTCTTACGTAAAGGCTTCTCAAGTAACCCTGCCGCCCCCACACAGGCACAGCGGCATGAAACCTGATATGACAGGGACCCCGCACGGGCCCCCCTGAAGCAGGGGCCGGGTCGCCATGGCAACCCCTGCGATCCCTGACGCTAGGCCCATGGGCGGGGCCTTACCCCTTAATCCATATGCCTGACCAATCACTTGGCGGATCCATTGAGAAATAGTTGACTTAGATGCTGCCTGTCCCATCTTGGGACCTTCTGGCAATACAAACAGAATATCAGTCTTCCGCATCTGAGCCAACATTCTCAGATAGACCCTGTTAGCCCATACTTTATCAAGAGAATGAAATCGTTTCTCCTCTGCAGACTGTGGATTCAGAAAAAAGGAAGGTAGAATGATATCCTGAATAAATTTAGATGAAAACTGGACACTACCTTGGGCAAAAATTCTGGTTGTGGCCACAAAACCGCCCTATCCTGGGGCAAGATCGAATAAGGTTCTTTACAGGACAGAGCCGCCAACTCCAACACCCTCCTGGCCGACGTCACTGCCACCAAGAAAACTCATTTTCTTGTCAAGCGGACCAGAGGAATCTGCCAGATAGGCTCAAAAGGCTGCCTCTGTAAAACCCCCAGGACTAAATTTAAATCCCAAGGGCACAGAGGTGGCCTGACCGGTGGAAGCAAACGAATCATCCCCTGTACAAACGTTCATACTAAGGTGTGAGAAGCATTAGGCCTCTGAAAAAAGATCGCTAAGGCCAAAATTTGACCCTTAATTGTACTTAAAGCCAGATTCATATCCTCCCCTTTTTGCAAAAAAGCCAAAACTCTCCCGATGACATATCTGCAGGATTGCCACCTCCTGGCCTCACACCAGGCAATATAGGATCTCCAGACTCTATAGTAGATACTTCTAGAGACTAGCTTCCTAGCATTCAACATGGTAGACAATACTGACCCAAAAATGGCCCAGTCCTTTAAGATTCTGGTTATAACAGCCAAACTGTTAAATTTAGAGACCGTAAAGCTGGGTGGACTATTGGACCCTGTGAGAGCAGATCCGGACGGAGTGGAAGAACCCAGGGGTTTCCCACTGCCAGCCTTACAATCTGTGCGTGCCAAGTCCTTCTGGGCCAGGCTGGAGCTACTAAGATCACTGGCTTTCTCTTTTCCCGGATCCTGCATAGTAGCCTTGGCAACAGCCGGATTGGAGGGAAGGCATATATCAAGGAAAACTGATCCCACGGAATTATCAAGGCATCTGCCCCTAATGAAAGCGGGTCCCTGGTTCTGGACACAGACCTGTCTAGTTTCTTGTTGAACCTGGACGTCAGAAGGTATACATCCGGAACCCCCATCAGCGGCAGATCGATGCAAAGACCTCTGGATTTAGGGACCACTCCCCTGGAAACATTTGCTGGCGACTCAAAAAATCCGCCTGCCAATTTTCCACTCCCGGAATAAACACCACCTATAGGGATGGAACAAATCTTTCTGCCCAGGTCAGCATGCGATCCACTTCCTTCTGGACTGTCTGACTTCTGGTGTCTCCCTGGAGATTGATGTATGCCACAGCCGTGGCATTGTCTGACTGGACCCTCACAGGACATCCCTGTAGTCTGGAAGTCCAGAAGCTTAGAGCCAAGCAAGCTGCCCGAATCTCCAAAATGTTGATGGGCAAGCTCCTCTCCCTCCAGGACCACCCTCCCTGGGCCTGGACGGTGGCCTCCTCTAGGACTGCCCCCCATCCAGAGAGACTGGCGTGTGTCGTCACCACCCTCCAGGCCACAGGCAAAAAGGTCTTTCCTTTTACCAGATTCTTGGTTAAAATCCACCAACTGAGACTCTGACGCACCTTCAGCCGAAGAGACATGTGCCAGTCCAGAGTCTGGACAGCCTTGTTCCAGACAGACAGAATGTTGTTCTGAAGTGATCTGGAGTGGAACTGTGCATAAGGGACTGCTTCGAATAAAGATACCATTTCCCCAGTAGCCTCATACACAGGCGAATAGAGGGATATCTTTTCCCTTTTATGACCTGGACAAGGTTTTTTCATGACTCTGACCTTCTCTGGAGGCAAAAATACCTTTGCCTAGTATTAGCCCCAGATACTCTAGGCGCTGAACCGGCTGCAGGGCCGATTTTGACCAGTTCAGAATCCAAGCCAGTCGCTCAAAGGATTGAACTGCCCGGGCCACGTTCCGCCTCAGGTCTGGAACCGTTTGATCTATCAATAGTAGATCGTCCAGGTATCCTGCAGCCGATATTCCCTGAGATCTTAGAACTGCCAATACCAGAGCCAATACCTTTGTGAATACCCGAGCTGCCGTGGCTAACCCGAAGGGCAGCGCCACAAACTGAAAATGTTGGTCGCCCACTGCGAATCGCAGAAACCTTTGATGGAACCTGCAGATTGGCACGTGTAGGTACGCATCCTTGACGCCAAGAATTCCTCTCCGTGCAAGGAGGCTACGACTGAACAAATTGACTCCATCTGGAAAGAACGAATGACTAGAAACTGATTCAGAGCCTTGAGGTCCAGAATAGGCCTTACATCTCTATTTGACTTTGGGATTAAGAAAAGATTTGAGTAAAAGCCCTCAAATCTTTCGTTGACTGGAACCTCTGAAATCACTCCTTGTGATCCCAGCTGATCTATTGCCTGAAGAAAAGACCTCTTTTTTACTGGGTCTATGGGGACGTTGGACTTCAAGAACCGAGAGGGGGGAAGCTCCCAGAATTCTATTTTGTATCCCTGAGACACAGTAGAAACAACCCACCTGTCTCGGATCACTTCTACCCAGGCGTCTGAGAACTCTAATAGCCTCCCCCCCACCCGCATGAGTGGGGGTGCACCTTCATAATGAGGGCTTGGGACTGACTTTAGGGGGTCTCTGGGCCCAGGGCTTTTTCTGCCCCTGGCCTTGAGGCTTTCCCCTAGACCTGGACGGCTCAGGCCGTCGATACTGCCTGAAATTAGAAGTGATGGGTACTGAAGCACTAGACATCTTAAAGAAAGGTTGTCTGCTCCTCTTCTTAACTGGTAGAAGTGCACTCTTACCCCCTGAAATCTTCTGGATATACTTATCCAGGTCGTCTCCAAATAGCCGCTCCCCGTGAAAGGGGAAAACAGCTAATAATCTTTTGCAGGGTAATTCCGCAGACCAGTTTTTTAACCAAAGAATCCTGCGCATATGTACTGACAGCAGGGCCAACCAGGACACCTGTTGTATGGAATCCTTAAGGACATCCACTGCAAAACATAAGGCACGAGGTAATTCTGCCAAATCCTCCGCAGATACCCCTTGATCGGGAACAGTCTTATGCCGCGTACACACGGTCGGACTTTTCGTCTACAAAAGTCCGACAGCCTGTCCGACATACTTCCGACGTACCTTCGGCGGACTTGCGGCAGACTTTCTTACGAACGGACTTGCCTACACACGACCACACAAAAGTCCGACGGATTCGTACGTGATGACGTACACCGGACTAAAATAAGGAAGTTCATAGCCAGTAGCCAATAGCTGCCCTAGCATGGGTTTTTGTCCGTCGGACTAGCACACAGACGAGCGGATTTCGGGGTCCGTCGTACTTACGACGTAAAGATTTGAAGCATGTTTCAAATCTAAAGTCCGTCGGATTTGAGGCTAAAAAAGTCAGTTGAAAGTCCGGAGAAGCCCACACACGATCGGATTACCAGCCAGCTTTAGTCCGTCAGCGTCCGTTGGACTTTTGTAGACGAAAAGTCCGACCGTGTGTACGCGGCATGAGTTACCCGCTTCACCTGGTCCTTTAAAGACTGACAGATACCAATAGCTACCACTGCCAGTTGTGCAGCAGACCCGGCAATAGTAAATGAAGTCTTTAATAAAGACTCCAATTTCTTATCTGCTGGATCTTTAAATACCTGGACATTATCTACAAGACAGGTAAGACTCTTATTAACAGAGGAAATGGCAGCGTCCACAGATGGCATACTCCATTTTCTTATAAGCTTTTCCTCCATAGGGTACAAAAGTGCAAACCTTTTAGGAGGGATAAAAAGTTGCTCCCAGTCAGCATACACATTCTGCTCTAGCAACAGATGCAAGGGAAAAGCCTGTAAACTCTGTGGAGGCCACAGAGATCCTAAAGAAGAAAAGGAAACCTCAGGGACCTCTACAGGCTGCAATTTAAATCCTGATCGGACCATCTCCTTGAGGGACTGGATTAGCAGTCTCTGGGATTGAAAGGCTGAAAACGGTTCTTCAGAACCTGACTCCTCAGAAGTGGAATCTGTGGCCTGACCTTCTTTCCGGTCATTTACTGCCACTTCTTCCACCTCTTCTGCCCAATCCTGTTCCAATGCAGATGGGGGCTCAGGAAAAGGGGGTCTATCCCGTTTCATTCCACCTTGGTAAACTGAAGCAATCATACCTGCTATTTTTCTCTCCAGCCCAGCCAAAGCTGATGCTAAGTCGTCCTTTGTGAGGTAAGTTGAGGCATAAGCATTAGCTGTTGCTACAATGTCTGACAACCGTAATGGCTCAGACTGGCCAGTTGCCTCAGGTCTTTCAGGAGACTTAAACACAGCAGATGTAAGGCTAGCATCCTCCAATACCGATGGTGGTGCATTTGCACCCCTTCCTGCTGTGCCTCCCCCACTCCTCTTCCGGGAAGACATGCCTAAGACAAAAACTTGAGGTAATAAAAAACCCCACTTTATGCAATTCAACCGCCCTGAAAATACTACACTTAGTCCTTGCAGTACAGAGCTCTAACAGGACCTGTGGTGCCCTGGTCCATCCACCCACAGTGACTCACGTGCCCAGCTGACGTCGCTCTATGTCCCTTCCAGCCTGCTTACAGAAGCCTAGGGCTGGAACAGCTCCTAATATGGCCGCTTCCGCCCCTACTGCGCATGTCCGGTGTGCACGTTTACCACATGCACGCTCATAGCATCCTGTACACCTATCACGTCCCTCCTACGTGCACGTCCCTCATGCATGCTGGTTTGCACCATTCCTGCACACGCTCATGTGCGCGCCCCCTATGACCGCATAAATACTGGTGGGAAAAGGCCACCGAAGGCGCCGGCGTAGGAACTAGGTGTACAGGGGCAACACCACTGCCCCCAGTGGACAGAAAAAATATGACACCTGGTCCTATAAAGTAAGAGACTGCAAATACATTTTTCGGTTTAAACAAGTGCAAAAAGAGGTTTTTTTTTTAAACACTTACCAGGATTCTGCTAAAAAGCTAGATTCCAATCTTCCCCCGTCACGGCGGGTCTCTATCTCTTGGACCTTCAAGGACTGGGTCTCCCTGAATATGGGGCCACTCCATTAGACCTGTAAAGCACCCTGATCTTTTTTCTGACCAAGGGTCCAGATCCCAAGGTCCAGCGCCAAAGGGTCACATTACAGGCAATACCTCGTAATCTTCTTGTGTAAACGAGGTTTGGTTACCATCCATTTTAGTCTATCACTGTCCGGATGGATCCGATTATATAGCCCTTTAAATCCTTCAAGATCTGTTCCAGGACCATTCTCTTAGCTAGATCATGGAGAGCTTCTCCAACCATGACCATCACCTTATAAGACACTGGTGAAAAAAACTGAGGTACTTCCTGTGTAGGAGGGGTTATATAGGGGAGGACTTCCTGTCTTCCATTCACCTATAGGTGGCGTATAACCCAGTTAGCTATTATGGTATATGTATGATGTACGATAAAGAAAAAATCTTCTCATAAATATGAATGCACAGAATACCCAAGAAGACACATTAGTATCAAAGCATGCAAGAAGGAATAGCCCAGCCAGACATATCAGCTGACTAGTGGAGATTTTTTCGGAAAAATTGCTATTGTTTCTTCCAAGACTGGCTGCCACCAGATACCGTATGCAACTTTTTTCTTTTATGGGTATAAACTTTGATTCAGATAATTCTTTTACAAAGTAGCAATATGCCTGCACCAAATAAAAAAAAAAAATACCTTCCATCCCTTGATAATGAAATTTGAGCTAATTAGGACCAATTAGGAGTTGGCAGACATGGACAGAGACCTGTTTTGAACAGGTACATGAATTTACGAGTACCAATATTTTTCATGAGGAGGAATGACAGAATTCTAAAGAAAGTCATAGGCATTCTGAAGCTCCTAGATAAATGGTCTTAAACATTCTTGATATATTAGGGATGGTAAGGGAGTCAACTGTGGCCCTTTCATATTTGCCACCACACCACCGATCCAGAAGGCAATTTTTATTGAAGAATGATCATATCACAACAAGAAAGGTGCAACTTTTCAGAGCCGTGCAGTACCCCTTTGTCATCGCATGCCTGACAAAGGGGTCCTGCGCAGCTCAGAAACGTTGCATCTTGTTGTGATGTCATTCTTCAATAAAAATAGCCATCCAGACGACATTTGTGATCCAAGGTGTGCTGGCAAATATGAAAGTGGCTCTGTGGTTGTTCCAGTTTCCAGCTGGATGTTGCTGCAGCACCCGTTACGTTTGAGCCTAATCCAGGAACATAAGGAGATGGTCAGAGACTGCAGACATGTGACAGGAGATAGTCAGAGACTGCAGACATGTGACAGGAGATGATCAGAGACTGCAGACATGTGACAGGAGATGATCAGAGACTGCAGACATGTGACAGGAGATAGTCAGAGACTGCAGACATGTGACAGGAGATGATCAGAGACTGCAGACATGTGACAGGAGATGGTCAGAGACTGCAGACATGTTACAGGAGATGGTCAGAAATTGCAGGTATGTGACATGAGATGGTCAGAGCAGAGACTGCAGACATGAAGAGTAAGCACTTAAGGCAGCCCATACACTCCTCATTTTATTTCATTCAATAGTGTGTTAAATGAAAAAAATTACCTGATTCTCCCATCCACATATTCAATGTGAACGGGGGAATCCTTCCTGATGAGGTATTATATTATGACTGCCCCGCCGTCATAATAGACTGATCAGTGCCGCCAGCTATAGGTTGGTTATACAGAAATCGGTCGGTAGATTGACTTCTGTACATCCAGCATGCCCATACATGGATGAAAATGTAGTCAGTCACCACTGCACCGGCTGAATTTCTATCCATGCATGTCCAGCGTAAGCAAGGAAAACACAGGCTAAATAACATTCTACGGTTCCCTGCTAGCATCATGGTGACCCAACACTTCTATAAAGGCCAGGCAGGACCCCAGATGACATCAGGGTGGCCCCATACTTCTGTTTAAATAGACAGGACCCAGATTGATGTCACAGTGACCCCACACTTCTATAAGTACAATCTGGACCCCGGATGATATCACAGTGACCCCACACTTCTATAAGTACAATCTGGACCCCGGATGATATCACAGTGACCCCACACTTCTATAAGTACAATCTGGACCCCGGATGATATCACAGTGACCCTGCACTTCTATAAGTACAGGCAGGACAACCGGCTGGTGTCACACTGACTCCACACTTCTATAAGTACATGACCCCGGCTTGTGTTACAGTGACCTCACTCTCTATAAGAACAGACAGGACCCCAGTTGGCGTCTCAGTGATCTCATTCTTCTGTCCCTGAATGGTGTTACAGTGACCCCAAACGTCTGTGAGTACTGACAGGATCCTTGCTGGTGTAACAGTGATCCCACACTTTTATACCGTAGGTACAGACAGGACCCTGGCTGGTGTCACAGTGACCCCAATTTTCTATTAGAACAGACAGGACCTCAGATGGTGTCACAAAGACTTTGGATGGTTTCACAGTGACCCCACTCTTCTATAAGAACAGATGGGCCTCCAGATACTGTCACAGTGACCCCACTCTTCGTAATTAACACACAGAGTACATGGGACAAGACTAAGTAACGCACAGAATTCAGGAGTCAGGAGCAAGTAGCACATAGAGATCAGGGGTCTAGAATAAGTAGAGCATAAAGATCAGGGGTCTGGAATAAGAAGCACATAGGGATCAGGGGTCTGCATTAAGTAGCACATAGAGATCAGGGGTCCAGAATAAGTAGCACATAGAGATCAGGGGTCCAGAATAAGTAGCACATAGAGATCAGGGGTCCAGAATAAGTAGCATATAGAGATCAGGGGTCCAGAATAAGTAGCACATAGAGATCAGGGGTCCAGAATAAGTACTAAACAGAATTAAAGGATCAGGAGTAAGTAACACACAGAGCATAAGAGTTAGGATGTTTTTTTTTTATTTTTGATAGAGCAAAAGAGGTTATTATAACCCCTGTCATTGGTTTTGCCACCTGTGTCCCATTGGAGAGATATCCCTTCACTTCCTGTCCTATACACAAAACAGGAAGTGAGGGGAAAACCTTGGTTGTCACCAGAACTAGTGTCCCCATTGGAAGATTTTCCCTATATTCCTGTTCTGGTGACAACCTAAAATGTGAAATTTTCTTTGACTTTTACTCTCAGCAGGACAAATAGGGTGAGTCTCTCTTATGGGGACACAGACAGCAATAAAAACCTGGCAGGTGTTCCCTCCATACTCTATTCAAAATAAAAAAAAAATAAAAAGGTTTTGTCTTTGTTTGTTCCACTTCAACTCCCCTGACAATATACAGATCACCTAGTGATGTAGAGTATATATGTAATGAGCAGTGCTGAGCTCTGGAAGCTCCCCACACACAATATGCACTGACTTCCCTTCCCTCCTATAGGATTATACATCTGATATGATAGAAATACAAATCCCCAGTCTATGTTCTGTACAGATCCCGAATATCCAATGTCCTCCTATCATTATAATGGGGACAGCTCCTCTCACCTCTCACCGCTCTGTGTCCATCCAGCACTGACCAATGTCACTTCACACAGTCAGGGCGGGACCACTGCTTTCCAGGAACCTTATTTGCTGCCCAGGCTCATTACAACTCCGCCCACATTCAAAGGCAGCCGCCTGATAGGCTGAAAAACGACACTCGTGGAGCATTAGCAACAGTAACAAATGCGTCGCTATGGTTACCATACAGGACTAGAAGACCGGCGAAAGGATATCATATATATTATATACAGGGACTCTTTTCTCTATGGAGATGGAACATGCGAACAAGTACCCTGAAGACACTATATAAGACAAACTTAAGATAGTAACAAATATACTATACAGGGATTGTGAATATATCTTCTGAAGACATTATTTTATTTGTCAGGTGGCAGTTGAAGAACTTTTCCCTGAAAAGTGAATGACAGCGCTGCTGGGAGAGAAGCATCATTTCTTCTATTCGCGGAAGGATACATAATAACTTTGGAGGAGGGTCTACTTTGTGTGCAGTACGAGAAAACTGGAGAGGACAGTGAGTGCAGGTGAGAGGAGGATGAAGGGGTATATTCACTGATTGTATAGGAAGGATATGTATTGTCTGTTCTCCTAGAAGAGTGGAGTCACTGTGACATCCTCCGGTGACCTGTCTGTCCTTATACAACTGTGGGCACAGTGCCAACTGAAGGATTCTATGGTAAACACCCTGAACTCTGTACGTTACTTACTCCTGACCCCTGACCTCTGTGTGTTACTCCTGACCCCTGACCTCTGTGTGTTACTCCTGACCCCTGACCTCTGTGTGTTACTTACTCCTGGTCACTGTGTTTTACTTACTCCTGACCTCTGTGTGTTACTTACGCCTGACCCCTGAACTCTGTGTGTTACTTACTCCTGACCCCTGGACTCTGTATGTTACTTACTCCTGACCCTTGACCTCTGTGTGTTACTTATGCCTGACCCCTGAACTCTGTGTGTTACTTACTCCTGAACTCTGTATGTTACTTACTCCTGACCCTTGACCTCTGTGTGTTACTTACTCCTGACCCCTGAACTCTGTATGTTACTTACTCCTGACCCTTGACCTCTGTGTGTTACTTACTCCTGACCTCTGTGTGTTACTCCTGACCCTTGACCTCTGTGTGTTACTCCTGACCCTTGACCTCTGTGTGTTACTTACTCCTGACCTCTGTGTGTTACTCCTGACCCTTGACCTCTGTGTGTTACTTACTCCTGGTCTCTGTGTTTTACTTACTCCTGATCTCTGTGTTTTACTTACTCCTGACCCATGAACTCTGTATGTTACTGCTGACCTCTGTGTGTTACTTACTCCTGACCCCTGACCTCTGTGTGTTACTCCTGACCTCTTTGTGCTACTCCTGACCCTTAACCTCTGTGTGTTACTTATTCCTGACCTCTGTGTGTTACTCCTGACCCTTGACCTCTGTGTGTTACTTACTCCTGACCTCTGTGTGTTACTCCTGACCTCTGTGTGTTACTCCTGACCCTTGACCTCTGTGTGTTACTTACGCCTGGTCACTGTGTTTTACTTACTCCTGACCTCTGTGTGTTACTTACGCCTGACCCCTGAACTCTGTGTGTTACTTACTCCTGACCCCTGAACTCTGTATGTTACTTACTCCTGACCCTTGACCTCTGTGTGCTACTCCTGACCCTTGACCTCTGTGTGTTACTTACTCCTGACCTCTGTGTGTTACTTACTCCTGACCTCTGTGTGTTACTCCTGACCCTTGACCTCTGTGTGTTACTTACTCCTGGTCTCTGTGTTTTACTTACTCCTGACCTCTGTGTGTTACTTACGCCTGACCCCTGAACTCTGTGTGTTACTTACTCCTGACCCCTGAACTCTGTGTGTTACTTACTGCTGACCCCCGAACACTGTGCATTACTTAGTCCTGGGGTGTTCGCACACTCCACCTGCCGAGCCCGCCAGGAAGTCGGAACGGCACTGCGCTAATCACAAACAGTGAGACATTTTCCCGATGTGCGGCTGCAGAGATCGGGAAATGTCTCACTGCCTGTGATTAGCGCAGCGCCATGCCGACTTCCTGGCGGGCTCGGCACGTGGAGTGTGCAAACACACCGGAGTTCATACTTACTCCTGACCTCTGTGTGTTACTTACTCCTGGCCCTGGCCTGAAATCTGTGTGTTACTCCTGACCCCTGAACTCTGTGCGTTACTTACTCCTGACCCCTGACCTCTGTGTGTTACTTACTCCTGACCTCTGTGTGTGTTACTTACTCCTGACCCTGGCCCGAACTCTGTGTGTTACTCCTGACCCCTGAACCCTGTGTGTTACTTACTCCTGACCCCTGAACTCTGTGCGTTACTTACTGCTGACCCCTGAACACTGTGTGTTACTTACTCCTGACCCCTGAACTCTGTGTGTTACTTACTCCTGACCCCTGAACTTTGTGCGTTTACTTACTCCTGACCCCTGAACTCTGTGCGTTATTTACTGCTGACCCCCGAACACTGTGCATTACTTAGTCCTGACTAAGGATGAGCTCCGACGTGTTTGCACACTCCACGTGCCGAGCCCACCAGGAAGTCGGCACGGTGCTGCGCTAATCACAAGCAGTGAGACATTTTCCCGATGTGCGGCTGCAGAGATCGGGAAATGTCTCACTGCCTGTGATTAGCGCAGCGCCATGATGACTTCCTGGCGGGCTCGGCACGTGGAGTGTGCAAACACGCCGGAGCTCATCCTTACTCCTGACTTTTGTGTGTTACTTACTCCTGGCCCTGGCCTGAACTCTGTGTGTTACTCCTGACCCCTGAAATCTGTGCGTTACTTACTCCTGACCCCTGAACTCTGTGTGTTACTTACTGCTGACCCCCGAACACTGTGCATTACTTAGTCCTGACTAAGGATGAGCTCCGGGGTGTTCGCACACTCCACCTGCCGAGCCCACCAGGAAGTCGGAACGGCGCTGCGCTAATCACAAACAGTGAGACATTTTCCCGATGTGCGGCTGCAGAGATCGGGAAATGTCTCACTGCCTGTGATTAGCACAGCGCCATGCCGACTTCCTGGCGGGCTCGGCACGTGGAGTGTGCAAACACGCCGGAGTTCATACTTACTCCTGACCTCTGTGTGTTACTCACTCCTGACCCTGGCCTGAACTCTGTGTGTTACTCCTGACCCCTGAACTCTGTGTGTTTCTTACTCCTGCCCCCTGACCTCTGTGTGTTAATTACTCCTGACCTCTGTGTGTTACTTACTCCTGACCCTGGCCTGAACTCTGTGTGTCACTCCTGACCCCTGAACCCTGTGTGTTACTTACTCCTGACCCCTGAACCCTGTGTGTTACTTACTCCTGACCCATGAATTCTGTGCGTTACTTACTCCTGACCCCTGAACTCTGTGGGTTACTTACTCCTGACCCCTGAACTCTGTGCATTACTTACTCCTGACCCCCGAACTCTGTGTGTTACTCTCTCCTGACCCCTGAACTCTGTGTGTTACTAACTCCTGACCCCTGAACTCTGTGTGTTACTTACTCCTGACCCCTGAACTCTGTGAGTTACTTATTCCTGACCCCTGAACTCTGTGTGTTACTTACTCCTGACCCCTGAACTTTGTGCGTTACTCACTCCTGACCCCTGATCTCTGTGCGTTACTTACTCCTGACCCCTGAACTCTGTGCGTTACTTACTCCTGACCAATGAACTCTGTGCGTTACTTACTCCTGACCCCTGAACTCTGTGTGTTACTTACTCCTGACCCATGAACTCTGTGCTTTACGTACTCCTGACCCATGAACTTTGTGTGTTACTTACTCCTGATCGCTGAACTCTGTGTGTTACTTACTCCTGACCTATGAACTCTGTGTATTACTTACTCTTGACCCCTGAACTTTGTGTGTTACTTACTCCTGACCAATGAACTCTGTGTGTGTTACTTACTCCTGACCCATGAACTATGTGCGTTACTTATTCCGGACCCCAGAACTCTGTGCGTTATTTACTCCTGACCCCTGAACTCGGTGCGTTACTTACTCCTGACCCCTGAACTCTGTGCGTTACTTATTCCTGACCCCTGAACTCTGTGCGTTACTTACTCCTGAACTCTGTGTGTTACTCACTCCTGACCCCTGAACTCCGTGTGTTACTTATTCCTGACCCCTGAACTCTGTGTTACTTATTCCTGACTCCTGAACTCTGTGTGTTACTTACTCCTGACCCCTGAACTATGTGCGTTACTTACTCTATACCCCTGAACTCCGTGTGTTACTCCTGAACTCTGTGTTACTTGCTCCTGACCCCTAAACTCTGTTTGTTACTCCTGACCCCTGCACTCCATATGTTACTTACTCCTGACCCCTGACCTCTGTGTGTTACTCCTGACCCCTGACCTCTGTGTGTTACTTATTCCTGACCCTTGAACTCTGTGTTACTTTCTCCTGACCCCTGAACTCTGTGCGTTACTTACTCCTGACCCCTGAATTCTGTGCATTACTTACTCCTGACCCCCGAACTATGTGCATAACTTACTTCTGACCCCGGACCTATATGCTTTACACTCTCTTAACCTATAACAACATAGGCTCAGGTTTTATTTGACCATAACCCCTTATACTCTGCCCACCATTTCCACAATTTGGCCACACCCACAATTTGCTTTAGCACACTTTGCATGCCACATCCTTCCTCCCATGGCGCTCAAGGTATTTTGGGTGTTGGTAAAAATGAGGGGAAAGTATTGTGGGTGTAGTTAAAAGTGGGCATGGTCGGTAGAGTGTCCCGGGATTTCATTTTGAAAATATGGTAAACTTACAATGAAGGGCCTATTCAGACTTGTCTGCTCAGGGATGGTAGATTAAAGCTGAAGCTATAAAAAAAAGAAAAAAAAAAAAACCTTGGATCCCTACAAATTCTCCCTGGCGGTGGTGCTGCGGCCACACTACAAGGGTTTAAGTGGTTGTAGAGCTTTCCATCCAGCCAGTGAAGTGACTGTCCTCAGGTGATAGCCAGAGATGAGATTGGTGCTGCTAGCAGAGTAAGGAAGCAGCAGCCAGACATGCGGGTATTGTGGGTATTAAAATCCGTGTTGCCTCGACACAATGGATAGATCTAAACGGGTCTGAAGCATTTATATATTTTGGAGCCTGCAAAGCGTTGCAACTATGATCAATGGATCATGGGTGCAATGCCCAGGCTCCTGAAGACCTTTCCTCCAGCCCTGAGTTATGGACCTTCAGTTCTGGAGCTGGAGGAAGAAACAATGGACTGCGGGTACAGTGACCTCACTGTGCTCCATCAATAACTACAGTCCCACTACCACAGTGACAGATGGGACATGTAGTCTCTTCATTCAGAGATCTCTAGAGCCTTTTTAGCTGACATTCAGCAAAAGATTTAGAAGTATATTTGGCAAATTATTATGCTACTTATTGTTCTAATTACTTTTTCCAAAAGGTGGGTTTACACGTTATTATTAATTGTTTCTACTACTGTCTTTTAGTGGTCTCAAAACCACAGAATGCTAATGAGTTATATCTTGAAAATAAATATACTGGCGGAACAGGAGGCGGAGCCTAGCGGAGCAGACATGCATTGTTAGAGCTCCACACCGCTGAGGAGAGAAGAGAAGGACAAAGCGGAGCCTGTAGGCTCAAAAGGTATTCATTTGAACCTTTTTGCCCCTGGGAACAAACTGTGAAAGTTTGGGCAGGAAATATGGTACTGGGAGGAAGCCGTGGCAGAAATAAAAATCACCTCACAAAGAGCTCACAGGCACTCACTGCAACTAAAGCATCTCCAGTCACCTCACAATATACAGCATCAGGGCGCTCTCACAGACAGAAAATGTCACAGCAAGACTCTCCATTTGAGTCAGATACAGAACAAATCCTCTCACAAACTTCTCCACAAGCCTCCTCAGCATCCCCAGTAATATTATTACAATTTGAAAAGATGCTTCATAAGGCTTTAAAACAAACCTCAGACCAAATAACAAACAGCCTAACCAAAGAAATAAGAGAGCTGGGAAACCGCACCGCAGCCTTATGCCGCGTACACACGGTCGGACTTTTCGTCTACAAAAGTCCAACGGACGCTGACGGACTAAAGCTGGCTGGTAATCCGATCGTGTGTGGGCTTCTCCGGACTTTCAACGAACTTTTTCAGCCTCAAATCCGACGGACTTTAGATTTGAAACATGCTTCAAATCTTTCCGACGGACTCGAGTCCGGTCGAAAAATCCGCTCATCTGTATGCTAGTCTGACGGACAAAAACCCACGCTAGGGCAGCTATTGGCTACTGGCTATCAACTTCCTTATTTTAGTCCGGTGTACGTCATCACGTAAGAATTCGACGGACTTTTGTGTGATCGTGTGTAGGCAAGTCTGTTCGTTAGAAAGTCCGCCGCAAGTCCGTCGAAAGTCCGTCGAAAGTCTGTCGGACAGGCTGTCGGACTTTTGTAGCTGAAAAGTCCGACCGTGTGTACGCCCCATTAGAAATAAAAATTGATGAAATTGAAATTACAACCCAAGAAAATATAACAGAATTGGAACAATTAAAAGAAGAGAATTTAATACTTCAAACTAAGCTCGAAGATTACGAAAATAGAGCCAGAAGTTCAAACTTGCGCATAAGGGGAATATCTGAAACTGTGACAGACCTGCAATCTACTATTACTGCTCTATTATAAGAACTAAAGCCAGATATCCCTATTGAACGTTTAGAACTGGACAGAGTACACAGAGCCCTCACAGCCAAAAAGAAAGATGGACCCCCACGTGATATAATCACAAAATTTCATTATTACAGAACGAAAGAACAAATACTAATTGCTGCAAGAGAAAAAAAGGAACTTAATTTTCAAGGACACAATTATCAAATTTTTGCTGACCTATCCCAACTTACTATTACTAAAAGACGATCCATGAAACCCCAACTAATGGAACTGCAACGCCACAACATTATGTATCAATGGGGATTCCCCTTTTCAGTCAGATTTAACTACCAAGGTACAATTTACAGAAGCAGATCAGCAGATGAACTACAACAAACCCTTTTAAAATTAAATCTGACAGAACCCACAAGCAGCAACACCCCCACACGCAGAAGAATGGCATCATCTTCACCTTCAGGCAGCACCCAGAAAATTTCAGAACAAAATGGGAATCATCATTCTCACAAAAGAGGCCGTTATGCTACATCATCCATGGACCAAGAAGATTCAATGGACTGACATCCTAATTCCTGATATCTCTTCATTTATTATACTAAGAGATGGTTCTCTATAAAAAACCTATATTTATAACTGAATGTAACTGCATTCTGATAGTCACACACTGTGTGGGATCATGTTACATTCCAGTTATATTTCTAATTACTTCTGATTCATATAGCCTTAGAATAATAAGTGAAATAAGGAAATTCTTGTTCAGTTATATATTATCAGGTAATAACAATAGATTTATTACTTTTTAGGACAAATATGTTCAATAATCCAGAAGTAATGGAAGCTTTTTCTTTCTTTTCTTAAAACAAATATATTAGTACCTAACTAGTTCCTAGAACTATGTTTTTGTTTATTCTAATCTGAAGCAATACAACCTCAATTTTATGAGTTAACATATCTAAACAGTTACGTATGAATAAAATATGTAATTGTTTACTCTAAAAGGGTTAAAATCCCAAAATAATTCAAATTATCTTCATCAATACCAAAGTTATTAACAGTACCTTTCTAACTGAATTATTTAGCCTAGGGCAAGACTAACCATATACAACCCCCCTGGAATAAATAATTTCAACAAAAACTATATTCTGCACTCCAATTAATGAATCATCATTTTGATGTCTTTTGACATAGCACTTCTCTCCTGTAAGTGGAAGATCCGTGTACCCCCATTAGCCCTCCTCATTCTCCCAACCATATTATGTGGGAGTGTGACGAAGGCACTTATTCCCCTGAGAGAGATATTTATTCTCTTTCACGGGTAAATTGTGATTACTTGCAAAAAATAATTTATACAATGTATCATCTAATCTCATATGTTTTTTGTTTACTCTTTACTCCAGAATTCACTGTTTTCTTTTCTATCTTTTCATCTCTTCAGTCCACACAAGTTGATCTGCGCAGTCAGCTCTGCATAACAAAAAGTAAGTCAAAACTATTTGATCTGTTGCCATGGCACCACTGAATATACTTTCCCTGAATGTTCAGGGAATAAATGTCCCTCAAAAAAGGACCAAAGCCTTCCGTACTTTCCATAACAAGAAGGCTCACATAGTATGCCTCCAAGAAACACACTTCACCAAAGATTCTACTCCAAAATATATTTCTCCTTTTTATCAACAAATTTACACAGTTTCTGCCTGTACCAAACAAAGGGGTACTCTAATTGCATTTCACCGATCCACACCATTCACCTTATCATCAGAAATTAAAGACCCAGAAGGTAGATACCTGATACTCATGGGTTATATAATGGATACAGCAATCACGGTGATTTCCTACTACGCTCCTAACAAACAACCTACACCATTCCTCTCACATATATTACAAGTGATTAATACACACAAAATAGGAACAGTGATAATGTGCGGGGATTCGAACCAGGTCCTCCTCCCATTTCTAGATAAATCACCTTTTACACCATCCAAAATAACCTCTAGATTATCTTTTTCTCAACTTCTTTCCAAATACAATCTGGTAGATTCGTGGAGAGAAAGTAACCCAATGAAAAAGAAATTCACTTATTTCTCGCACCCTCATCAAACCTTCACCAGAATAGATCATATTTTTCTAACAATAGGAATGATACCAGAAATTATTGCATCAGATATAATTCCAATTCCGTGGTCTGACCATAATGCAGTATACACTACTATAGCCTCAGCCATACCAAAAGCGCATGACCCAACGTGGTACTTACCGGACATAATGCTCAAACACCCACTACATCAGATGGCCATTGAACAAGCTTTAAAGGAATACATATCAATTAATAATACAACAGACATTTCCCCAATAACACTGTGGGAAGCTCATAAGCCTGTCTTGCGTGGTACAATACAAAGACAAATGGCACTATTTAAACGGGAACGCAAAAATCTAGCAAAAAAACTAGAACTCAATTTTAATGCAGCCTACATATCATTCCAAGATAATCCATCTCAGAGTACAAAATCTCATCTGGAAAAATCTAGATTGGAATACGATCTATTTCTCACTGAGTCAGTTGATAAATCCCTCAAACGCTCCAAACACAATTTCTACATGAATACAAACAAACCAGGTACATATTTGGCTCGGGCATTAAATTCAACTAACAAATCTTTCAAACCAATACGTTTGAAATTTTAAAAAAATGTTTATACTTGTAATCCAGTTAAAATAGTCCATAAATTTCACTCACATCTCGCAACTTTATACAAGACAAACAATGAATTTAATCCTACAGAGGCTGAATCCTTCTTCTCAAAAATAACCTTACCTGAGTTGTCTCAGAATCAAAAAAGCAGTTTGGATGAGCCTATAACTATAGATGAAGTTGCTAACGCCATAAAAGACCTAAAACTTAACAAAAGACCAGGCCCAGACGGCTACTCGGCTTTATACTATAAAACATTCTCAGAAATACTCTCTCCCATTCTCACTAAAAACTTTTAACAAACTTCTAGAAGGACATTCTTTCCGGCAAGAAACACTAATGGCAATTGTTTGTATGATCCCAAAACCCCTTTCTGATGATACTTCCTGTGTGAATTATTGGCCTATCTCTCTGTTAAACCTTGATATTAAATTATTAGCAAAAATAATAGCAAAACGCCTCAATAGCATTATAGGAAAATGAATACATAGAGATCAAGTAGGCTTCATGCCAAATAGACAGGCAGGCGATAATATACGCAGGGCAGTGTTATTGGCACATATTGCTAAAAAACGGAAAATCCCTTTATGTTTTCTATCTCTCGATATTAAGAGGGCATTTGACACAGTATCCTGGCAATATATGCAATATTCATTACAAAAATGGGGTTTTGGACCCCACTTTTTAACATGGATCAAAGCATTATATAATAAACCCAAAGCCTATATAAAATACGCTGGATACAAATCTGATGCCTTTAATATCGAAAGAGGTACCCGACAGGGTTGCCCATTATCTCCCTTATTTTTTGCCCTTATACTCGAACCCATGGCCCAATACATCAGAACAAACCAAACTATAACTGGCATTGAAGTAGGAGGTATTACACACAAATTATGTATATTTGCAGACGATATATTACTTTTTCTATCATCACCACAGGTCTCTGGCCCTAACTTAATACCAGCTCTTGATGGATTTGCAGCCCTATCCGGCCTTATGATTAATCCTAAGAAATGCCTAGTGCTTAATATTTCGTTCACAAGCATGGAATTGATCCCGGCTAGGGCTGCACTCCCATTCACATGGGCAGAAAAATCAATCCCATATCTTGGAATTCATTTAACAGCATCTCATTCTGACTTATTCTCAACCAATTATCCTCCTGTATTAAGACAGATCACAAATCTAATAAAACAATGGTCGCAACTTCCTTTATCCTGGATAGGGAAGATTAATGCAATCAAAATGACTATTCTACCCAAATTGCTTTATCTATTCAGAGTCCTCCCTATTCCAATTCCTTCCTATTTTTTGAGAATAGTACAAAAAAGAGCAACTTCATTTATATGGGGCTCTTCTAAACCACGTATACCTATACACACACTACATCTTCCCAAAAATAAAGGAGGCCTGGGATACCCTAATTTTACTAACTACTACAGAGCAGCACATTTGGCCAGTCTGTCCAAATACCATGCAAAACAGGAAATCCCATTATGGGTATTTATAGAGGCTTCAGAAAATGACCCTCTATTAATATCAAACTTGTTATGGCTTGATCCTAAAGACCGCTTTAAAATTCATAATCCCATAACTAAACACTTCTTATCTCTCTGGGATAAACTAAAAACCAAATATCAGTTACAATCTCCACACAATCCTCTCCTTTCTTTTATCAGAAATCCGGCCTTTTATCCGGCATGGATCTACCCAAATTCCTAAACCTAAATGACTTCATAGCATCTAAATCATTCCTTTCATTCCCATCGCTTAGAGAAAAATATGATCTACCAAACTCTGAGATATTTAGATATCTCCAAATCAAAAATTTCTATACACCATTCCTAAAGGGGGATACACCATTATCCCAATTATCCATTTTTGAATCAATCTGTACAAAAGATCCATTTGCTAAAGGTACAATTTCATCACTTTATAATCAATTATATGGAGTAGTAAATCTTAATAGACCCTCTTACGTTCAGAGGTGGGAGGAGGACCTGGGACGAACTTTAGAAGACACGGACTGGTCTAACATATGGCTCACATCTAAGTCATCCTCACCCAACATCTTAGCACTGGAGACAAATTATAAAGTCCTAACTCGCTGGTACCTTGTACCCGCTAGAGTGGCAAAATATTCACCTAATACCTTAGCTCTTTGTTTTCGAGGATGCCCAGAAATAGGCACACATTTACACATATGGTGGACGTGCCCAGTAATCCAAACCTTCTGGAAGGAAGTCTTCGTGATTGCATCTAAAATATTTAAAAAATTAATACAACCAGATCCATATATAACTTTACTTAATCTAAAACCGGAATGGTTAACACTCTCTCAATTCAAACTTATGATCCAACTAACAACGGCTGCAAAACAAACAGTGGCCAAGGCATGGAAATCTCCTACATTGGTACTAGCAGAAACAATTCACAGAATGAATAATACAATGTCCCATGCTAAGATGGTAGCCATCGATCAAAATCAAATTCCAAAATTTGAAAAACTTTGGCATCCTTGGATAAAACAACAATTCCTGTCAAATTTCAATGACTCTGTCCTGTTGCCATGGTAACAGATTAAATGACTTACAGAGACACCCATTCTAAGGCTTCAAAGAGAACTAAAAAGAATAATAAACTGACGAGCGGGACAACCTTGTAAACCATACCTCTGCCTTTCTACCCTTTTTCTTCTTTCTCTTTCCTTTTTTCTCCACCTTACGATTAAAGCTCATTATCAGAATTTATTTGACCTATATACACTCTACCTGTAAACAATATATATAGTAGGTATAAATCATTTAAATACCTACAAAAGTAACTAAGGAAATGATATATAGCTTTAATTTAGGTTTACATGAACCCAATGTTTAATATTTGACATTTCATGATATTTACCTATATAATCCCTACTGTAAAACAATGAGCTTACTTTATAGATCCTTGTAAACTTACTTTATGTATCTTTATGTATCTTTATAACATTGTATACTCAATAAACTTCTTTTGACAAGGAAAATAAATATACTGTATTTTTGATTTTTCAAAGTTGTACCCCAATGAATACTAATTCAATTGGTGCAAAATTGTATAAATAGCTTATACAACTGAATCAATGCAGGAAAAATAGATCTTTTATGTTTAATAGTTACCAGCTCCTAGATTTTGTCCTAGAAATTGAGAGGCTCAAAACAAAAGATAGCAGTTCACAAAATAGGATTTGTAGTAAAGAGATATACTGTTATATTCTGGTAATACTAATCTAGTGGGTATACCTAGATGGTAAATAAAAGGGAATCACAGTTATGCCCAGGCAGCCTCGACACCCCATGTCCAGGATCCTATTTTCTGCTCTTGCACCCCCTGTAGTTGTATCAATGGACTGTGCCATTCTTAATATACAGAATATTGGGATACACTCACACACTGGTTATTGTTCTGCTTTGCAAACTAGAAAACGAGACGGTTCAATATTATGTCTCACCAGTACTTTCTCTGTCACTTTTCCCCAGGTTTGCCCAGGTCTGATGTTCAGCAATGACCCAGATACAGAACTTGTTGTATGATTCTTTGATAAAGACACAACATGTGGAGAGTACCGCCCTTATCAAGTTAAAAGAAGGGGTAGCCTTCACCTCACCGCCACGATTTCACGTAAGTTCCATGTGCTGATGCAGAATCCTTGCAAAGAAATCTATTCTGTTACTGGAAACATCCCTCCTGTAATAGTTGATGAAAAATTTGATTGCAACTTGAGCAGCCAAGTTCAACATCGAAACAGTAATATGGATTTCCAAATACTGTATTTCACAATATAAGCTCCGTTTAGTGGTAAAAATGAGTGTGAAATGCCAGACTCCGGTGGGTGTAACAAGATGTCCGCTTGCCACCTTCTCACTATATTGTTACTGTGGACGAGTGTGGGGTGTAGCAAGATGGCGGCTACTGAACGTCACTTCCGTTTCAAAATCTGACAGGTAGCTTAATCTGATTAAACACCAGCATAGTTCTCTGGCCAGCACCACTTGGCACAGCCAGCTGCATAACACCAATAATCTTTTTAGCTGTCAATAAGGGTGGCACTCTGTCCATCACTGTAAAGGGGGCATTTTTCGCACTAACCACCAATGTAAGGGCCATTTATTCCACTTACTCCACCCAGTGAATTGCCTTCAGCAGAGATTCTCCCCCAAAAAATATTTTGTGAGTTAAAAAGGTTTAAAAAGGCTGAACTAGGATTTTCCCTTCCTTTTTAATAATTGGTTTACATATATTTGGAATCTGATTGGGTTTTATAGACTACTTCTATTTATTTATTACTGGTACTTATATAGCATCATCAATTTATGCAGCACTTTACATATACATTATATTGTACATTCACATCAGTCCCTGCCAAATCTAAGGTCCCAAACTCACATTCATGCATACACCCAGGGCTGCTGATAGGGGGGCCCATTGGTATTCTTGTAGGGAGCCCGAGCACACAGGGGGGCCCACACAAGGAGGGGGATTATTGATGGACGACAATTGCAGAACACTTCCTCCAGCAGCTGAAACTTGCTGGTCTCTCCCCCTCTCCCTGCTGTCAGCTTTTATCTGCTGAGAAAGACAGTCGTCCCACACTAATCCCCCTCCCTGTGCGCCCCCCGCCCGCCCCCCCCCAGTGCTGGTTCTCTCTCTGATCTCATCTCATCTTCATTTTTATTTATTAGCTCAGCTTTATCTTTTAGATTTAGCAGGAATTCTGCCAGTTATGTTGTATTGTTGTTGTTGCTGTTGTCTGCTAATAATGATTTTATTGTATTTTTAGCGAAATATAGCTTTAATATTTTCTTGGGGGGGGGGGAGCTGCCAGGTAGAAATCGTGGGGCCCCGTAAAGACTATCAGCAGCCCTGCATACACATACTAAGGCCAATTAGACTAGAGCCAGTTAACTTACCAGCATGTCTTTGGAGTATGGGAGGAAATCCACGCAGCCGCAGGGAGAACATGCAAACTCCATGCAGGTAGTTCCGTGGTTGGGATTCAACTGACGACCCTAATGCTGCTAGACAGCGGCATCGCTATGGGGGTGCAGACTGCACCCAGGTGACACCTGCCAGAGGGATGACACCAGGGGCAGACTGACCACTTCTCTCTTACCCCCCCTCTTTCTACCTCTTTCCCCCTCTCTCACCCCCCCACTACCTTTCTCTCACCCCCGTTCTCCCTCTCTCTCACCCCCCACTCACCAACTCTCTCTACCCCCCCTTCACCCTTATTGGGGGGCGGAGTAGGTAACACCATGTTTTACAGCACCAGGTGATGCCAACCCTAGTGATGCCACTGCTGCTAGTTGAAAGTGCTTATCACTTAGCCACTGTAATGTCCATATTTGAAAGGTTCTGCAGACTTTACAATTACAGTGTACATCATTTTGCACTCTAATGCCCTGTACACACGGTCGGACTTTGTTCGGACATTCTGACAACAAAATCCTAGGATTTTTTCCGACGGATGTTGGCTCAAACTTGTCTTGCATACACACGGTCACACAAAGTTGTCGGAAAATCCGATCGTTCTAAACGCGGTGACGTAAAACACGTACGTCGGGACTATAAACGGGGCAGTAGCCAAAAGCTTTCATCTCTTTATTTATTCTGAGCATGCGTGGTACTTTGTCCGTCGGATTTGTGTACACACGATCAGAATTTCCGACAACGGATTTTGTTGTCGGAAAATTTTATAGCCTGCTCTCAAACTTTGTGTGTCGGAAAACCGGATGGAAAATGTGTGATGGAGCCTACACACGGTCGGAATTTCCGACAACAAGGTCCTATCACACATTTTCCATCGGAAAATCCGATCGTGTGTACGGGGCATAAGTCATATCTCATTTTAAGAACAGCCATGGGTGAGAAATCCATGCTTCCTTGTGTGAATTACTGATACTGCACTCAGCATATGGATGTGAGACAGGAGCAGTGTAGGGATTGATTAGTAGTTATAGACATATTTTAAGCTTGTCCAACATGCTGTGTGTGAAAGTAAGTACATCCACCGTGCAAAGTATTTAATCCAGTTATGCAATATTTGGGTATTCATTACATGTATTTGTAGAGAACCAGCCTAAATAAAACTTCACCTGGCTTACTTGACTTCATCCAGCTTTTAATCTTCTGACATACCATACATTCCCCTGACTTGATTGATGTAATCAGGGACAGGGGTGGACAGGTAGGTCAAGTTTTTTGATCAGAGACCCAGGACATGAATGCTCATCATTCTTGGTTGAGAATTTGAGGGCTCAGAGAGGGCCTAAGACATACGGAATTGATATAATCAGATCACAGTTTATGGCATATGAATAGGGAGAAGTGGAGAGGCCCTTAAAAAAGATATACCGGTAGCTTGTTTTTTCAGAAGAGACAGTCCATTGTTCAGACCCCCCTCCACTGTAACTCAAACCGACCAGCCTCAGAAAATAGTGATATCACTTGATTGACTGTACAGAGTCAAAAAAAATGTATACAATAAGTGCTGGACTTTGATCATTTATCCATCAAGTGGAATATGGTGATGAGATTTGATGGAATGACCTCAGAAACTCTACAACAAAGCAAGGGGTCCACCAAAGTATGGAGGCTGCCCAAATCCACATGAAAACTGAAAACAGAGCATGAAACATTCTTCTTATGAGTCTTTAACCACTTCAGCCCCGGAAGGATTTACCCCCTTCCTGACCAGAGCACTTTTTACAATTTGGCACTGCGTCGCTTTAACTGCTAATTGCGCGGTCATGCAATGCTGTACCCAAACCAAATTTGCGTCCTTTTCTTCCCACAAATAGAGCTTTATTTTGATGGTATTTGATCACCTCTGCCGCTTTTATTTTTTGCGCTATAAACGGAAAAAGACCGAAAATTTTGAAAAAAAATGATATTTTCTACTTTTTGTTATAAAAAAAATCCATTAAAATCAATTTTAGTCATACATTTAGGCCAAAATGTATTCGGCCACATGTCTTTGGTAAAAAAAATGTCAATAAGCGTATATTTATTGGTTTGCGCAAAAGTTATAGCGCCTACAAACTAGGGTACATTTTCTGGAATTTACACAGCTTTTAGTTTATGACTGTCTATGTAATTTCATGAGGTGCTAAAATGGCAGGGCAGTACAAAACCCCCCCAAATGACCCCATTTTGGAAAGTAGACACCCCAAGGAAATTGCTGAGAGGCATGTTGAACCCATTGAATATTTTTTTTTTTTGTCCCAAGTGATTGAAAAATGACAAAAAAAAAAAAAAAATTACAAAAAGTTGTCACTAAATGATATATTGCTCACACAGGCCATGGGCATATGTGGAATTGCACCCCAAAATACATTCAGCTGCTTCTCCTGAATACGGGGATACCAAATGTGTGGGACTTTTTGGGAGCCTAGCCGCGTACGGGCCCCGAAAACCAAGCACCGCCTTCAGGATTTCAAAGGGCATACATTTTTGATTTTACTCCCCACTACCTATCACAGTTTTGAAGGCCATAAAATGCCAAGATGGCACAACCCCCCCCCCAAATGACCCCATTTTGGAAAGTAGACACCCCAAGCTATTTGCTGAGAGGCATGTTGAGTCCATGGAATATTTTATATTTGGACACAAGTTGCGGGAAAGTGACAATTTTTTTTTTTTTTTTTTTGCACAAAGTTGTCACTAAATGATATATTGCTCAAACATGCCATGGGCATATGTGGAATTACACCCCAAAATACATTCTGCTGCTTCTCCTGAGTACGGGGATACCACATGTGTGGGACTTTTTGGGAGCCTAGCCGCGTACAGGGCCCCAAAAACCAAGCACCGCCTTCAGGATTTCTAAGGGCATAAATTTTTGATTTTACTCCTCACTACCTATCACAGTTTTGAAGGCCATAAAATGCCAAGATGGCACAAACCCCACCCAAATGACCCCATTTTGGAAAGTAGACACCCCAAGCTATTTGCTGAGAGGCATGTTGAGTCCATGGAATATTTTATTTTTTGACACAAGTTGCGGGAAAGTGACAATTTTTTTTTTTTTTTGCACAAAGTTGTCACTAAATGATATATTGCTCACACAGGCCATGGGCTTATGTGGAATTGCACCCCAAAATACATTCTGCTGATTCTCCTGAGTATGGGGATACCACATGTGTGGGACTTTTTGGGAGCCTAGCCGCGTACGGGGCCCCGAAAACCCAGCACCGCCTTCAGGATTTCTAAGGGCGTAAAGTTGTGATTTCACTCCTCACTACCTATCACATTTTTGAAGGCCATAAAATGCCCAGATGGCACAAAACCCCCCCAAATGACCCCATTTTGGAAAGAAGACACCCCAAGCTATTTGCTGAGAGGCATGATGAGTACATGGAATATTTTATATTTTGACACAAGTTGCGGGAAAGTGACAATTTTTTTTTTTTTTTTTTTTTTGCACAAAGTTGTCACTAAATGATATATTGCTCAAACATGCCATGGGCATATGTGGAATTACACCCCAAAATACATTCTGCTGCTTCTCCTGAGTACGGGGATACCACATGAGTGGCACTTTTTGGGAGCCTAGCTTCATACGGGGCCCCGAAATCCAATCACCGCCTTCAGGATTTCTAAGAGCGTTAATTTTTGATTTCACTCCTTACTACCCATCACAGTTTTGAAGGCCATAAAATGCCAAGATAGCACAAAACCGCCCCAAAATGACCCCATTTTGGAAAGTAGACACCCCAAGCTATTTGCTGAGAGGCATGGTGAGTATTTTGCAGCTCTCATTTGTTTTTGAAAATGAAGAAAGACAAGAAAAACTTTTTTTTTTTTCTTTTTTCAATTTTCAAAAGTTTGTGACAAAAAGTGAGGTCTGCAAAATACTCACTATACCTCTCAGCAAATATCTTTGGGTGTCTATTTTCCAAAATGGGGTCATTTGGGGGGGGTTTGTGCCATCTGGGCATTACATGGCCTCCGAAACTGTGATAGGCAGTGAAGAGTGAAATCAAAAATTTACGCCCTTAGAAAGCCTGAAGGCGGTGCTTGGTTTTCGGGGTCCCCTATGCGGTTAGGCTCCCAAAAAGTCTCACACATGTGGTATCCCCGTACTCAGGAGAGGCAACAGAATGTATTTTGGGGTGTAATTTCACATATTCCCATGGCATGTTTGAGCAATATATCATTTAGTGACAACTTTGTGCAAAAAAAAAAAATAATAATTTGTCTTTTTCCCGCAACTTGTGTCACAATATAAAATATTCCATGGACTCGACATGCCTCTCAGCAAATAGCTTGGGGTGTCTACTTTCCAAAATGGGGTCATTTGGGGGGGGTTTGAACTGTCCTGGCATTTTATGCACAACATTTAGAAGCTTATGTCACACATCACCCACTCTTCTAACCACTGGAAGACAAAGCCCTTTCTGACACTTTTTGTTTACATGAAAAAATTATTTTTTTTTGCAAGAAAATTACTTTGAACCCCCAAACATTATATATTTTTTTAAAGCAAATGCCCTACAGATTAAAATGGTGGGTGTTTCATTTTTTTTTTTCACACAGTATTTGCGCAGCGATTTTTCAAACGCATTTTTTGGGGAAAAAACACACTTTTTAAAATTTTAATGCACTAAAACACACTATATTGCCCAAATGTTTGATGAAATAAAAAAGATGATCTTAGGCCGAGTACATGGATACCAAACATGACATGTTTTAAAATTGCGCACAAACGTGCAGTGGCGACAAACTAAATACATTTTTAAAAGCCTTTAAAAGCCTTTACAGGTTACCACTTTAGATTTACAGAGGAGGTCTACTGCTAAAATTACTGCCCTCGATCTGACCTTCGCGGTGATACCTCACATGCATGGTGCAATTGCTGTTTACATTTGACGCCAGACCAACGCTTGCGTTCGCCTTTGCGCGAGAGCAGGTGGGGACAGGGGTGCTTTTTTTTTTTTTTTTTTTTAATTAATTTTTTGATTTTTTATCTTATTTTTAAACTGTTCCTTTCATTTTTATTTTTTTTAAATCATTTTTATTGTTATCTCAGGGAATGTAAATATCCCCTATGATAGCAATAGGTAGTGACAGGTACTCTTTTTTGAAAAAATTGGGGTCTATTAGACCCTAGATCTCTCCTCTGCCCTCAAAGCATCTGACCACACCAAGATCGGTGTGATAAAATGCTTTCCCAATTTCCCAATGGCGCTGTTTACATCCGGCGAAATCTAAGTCATGAAATGCTCGTAGCTTCCGGATTCTTAGGCCATAGAGATGTTTGGAGCCATTCTGGTCTTTGATCAGCTCTATGGTCAGCTGGCCGAATCACTGGCTGCATTCTCAGGTTCCCTGTTGGGACAGGAGAGCCAGAGAAAAACATGGAAGACGGTGGGGGGGGGGGCATTTCCTCCCACTGCTTGTAAAAGCAGTCTAGAGGCTAATTAGCCGCTAGGATTGCTTTTACATGAAAGCCGACCGCTGGCTGAAAAGAATGATACCAAGATGATACCTAAACCTGCAGGCATCATTCTGGTATAACCACTCAAAGTCCAGCAACATACCAGTACGTTGCTGGTCCTTGTTGGGCATATATTGTAAACTTTTTTTTCATGCAGCCTGTGGGCTGAACGAAAAAAAGATATTGATCGGTGGGTATGCCCACCATTAGAATACCTCCCTTCATCCACCCACTTCTAATGATGGGCATACATGCACCATTTATATATGCCGAAGCATGGGGGCATCCTCCCGCAAAAGGCAGGAGCAAATTGCTCCTCCACCCACTGCCCCCACGCTTCGGCATATATGCTGAAGTATGTAACTGTGGTGGTGAAATCACCTCCGACAGCGCTGGAGTCACGGCTTTATGTATCGTGGGAGCAAACGCTGTTGCTATCAAGATAAATAAATCCGCGCTGCAACTGAATGGCGTACCTGCTAAGCAAATGATGGTTAACAAAAAACAAAGTAACATTACAGTATAACAGTAATACTTACCATACCTGCAAAGCAAATACAAAAAAAAACCATAGTAAAAAATAAAACATTTAACGCAACCTGTGCCTACCTAAAATATATATATGCCGAAGCATGGGGGCATCCTCCCGCAAAAGGCAGGAGCAAATCGCTCCTCCACCCACTTCTGCCCCCACGCTTCGGCATATATGCTGAAGTATGTAACTGTGGTGGTGAAATCACCTCCGACAGCGCTGGAGTCACAGCTTTATGTATCGTGGGAGCAAACGCTGTTGCTGTCAAGATAAATAAATCCGCGCTGCAACTGAATGGCGTACCTGCTAAGCAAATGATGGTTAACAAAAAACAAAGTAACATTACAGTATAACAGTAATACTTACCATACCTGCAAAGCAAATACAAAAAAAACACCATAGTAAAAAATAAAACATTTAACGCAACCTGTGCCTACCTAAAATATATATATGCCGAAGCATGGGGGCATCCTCCCGCAAAAGGCAGGAGCAAATCGCTCCTCCACCCACTTCTGCCCCCACGCTTCGGCATATATGCTGAAGTATGTAACTGTGGTGGTGAAATCACCTCCGACAGCGCTGGAGTCACGGCTTTATGTATCGTGGGAGCAAACGCTGTTGCTGTCAAGATAAATAAATCCGCGCTGCAGCTACCTGAAAACAAAAAAATGTTTAAAACACAGTAAACTATAAAAAAATTACATACCTGAAAAGCAAACATGATAAAACATAACAATAAAACATTGCAGAATAGAATACAGTAAAAAAGAGCAGAACAATAGAGAGAAAATAGAGAGAGAGAGAACAATAAAACGATTTTTGGTTTTTTTATTTGATATTTTTTTTGTGTATTTTTTTTTTTTTTACTTTTTTTTTTTTTTTTTACATTTTTTTTTTTTTTTATAACTGTAACTTTTAAAACTGTAACGGTTCCAGGTTTGGGTCTCTCAAAATGCGATGGCATCTTGGGAGACCCTGTCCTAGTGTCCTAGTCTGTGCAGTGCTGTACCCTACGCTAATACTCAACTAGTGTATGGTAGCGTTCAAAACATTCACCAATGCAAAGACCAGGATTGCCAGGACAGGAGGGACAATAATACCGGGTGTCACGCCTAAATCCGCGCTTTCTGCAGACACGACATTTTCTTTGGGGGGCTCGTTGGGTAGGGGTACTCTGGAGGACATAAGGAAAATGCCTCTCATGCAGCCGGCCTACTGCATTTGGATTGGGAAGGTGAGGTGGAGCACCGTCTGGAAACAGAAGGGCTCTGACGATCTCTTCCTGGAATTTAAGGAAGGATCCAGTCTGTCCTGAAGCTCTGTATAGCACATGAGCGTTCAGCAAAGCCAATTGAAATAAATAAACAGACACTTTTTTGTACCAGCATCTGGCCTTACGGGCAATTAGGTACGGCGCCAACAACTGGTCGTTGAGGTCCACCCCTCCCATATTAAGGTTGTATTCGTGGACACAGAGGGGTTTCTCCACAACACCAGTCGCCGTAGTAATTTGGGTCGTCATGTCTGCATGAAGGGAGGTGAGAACGAAAACATTCTTCTTATCCCTCCACTTCATAGCGAGCAAATTATTATACTTCAAGCAGGCTCTCTCCCCCAGCCTAAGACAGGACTCTACAAGCCGCTGGGGAAAGCCCCGGCGATTAGGTCGCACGGTGCCACATGCTCCAATCTGCTGATCAAACAAGTGACTAAAAAGTGGCACGCTCGTATAATAATTGTCCACGTACAAGTGGTACCCCTTTCCGAATAAGGGTGACACCAAGTCCCACATTATCTTGCCAGCGCTTCCTATGTAGTCAGGGCAGTTTATCGGCTCTACGTGACTATCTTTGCCCTCGTAAACCATAAATCTACATGTATAGCCTGTGGCCCTGTCACAGAGCTTATACATCTTGACCCCGTATCTGGCACGCTTGCTGGGAAGGTACTGTTTGAAGGACAAGCGGCCAGAAAACTTAATCAGGGACTCATCAACGCAGACAACTTGATGGGGGGTAAACAAGTCTGCAAAACGTTGGTTGAAGTGGTTTACGAGGGGCCGAATTTTGTAGAGCCGATCGTATGCAGGGTCTCCACGAGGACGACAGAGTTCATTGTCGTTGAAGTGCATGAACCGCAAAATCTGCTCGTATTGTGCCCTGGCCATTGAAGCAGAGAACACAGGCATATGGTGAATTGGGTCAGTGGACCAATATGACCGCAACTCACTCTTTTTGGTTATGCCCATGTTGAGGGAAAGGCCCAGAAAGATCTTAAATTCGGAGACCGTAATTGGTCTCCAATCTCTGGCAAGGGAGGACTGGGGATTAGCGGCGATGTGTTGACCAGCGTATAAATTGCTTTGGTCCACAATAGATCTATAGAGATCTTCGGTGAAAAACAGTGAATAAAAATCCAGTGGCATAAAGTCAACTGTTTCCACCTGAATTCCGGGTTGGCCAGTGAAAGGGGGAAGTACGGGTGCTGCAGAAGTGGTGGGTACCCAATTCGGATTGGCGAATGCAGCAGGAAGGGCACTATGGGCACGACGGGCCTGTCTTTGTCTTATTGGTGGCAGCGGGACACTAGTTGTGCTTGCCACCTCGCCAGCTTGAACTGCACTTATGGGACTCGCCACGTCACCACGTGATACTGCAGTGCTGGATGTACGACCAGGGTGTACTAGGCCGCTGGTGCTTGCCAGTTCACCAGAAGGAGTAGCGGCACTAGTACCTCTCTGCTCCATACGAGAGCCCTGCGGTTCTTGCACTTCAAGGACAGAAGAAGAAGATCGGGGTCTGGTACGCCTGACCCTAGCAGGGACCACAACTCCGTCGTCAGAGCTAACTGTCATGGAGCCGCTGTCCTCTACAGGTTCGTATTCTGAGCTTGAACTTGACAGATGAGTGACTTCCTCTTCACTATCTATCATGCTCAGAAACGTGTAGGCCTCTTCACTAGTGTACCTTCGATTTGCCATTTTGGGCTCTAAATTTAGGGGTACACTAGTGAGACTCACAGGCAAAAAAGCTCCTGACTGTCAGCGACTGATTCAAAGCGCTACCAAAAAACTGTTAGCGATCGCAGGGATCAGGCCTGACTCTGCGAACGCTACAGTTATGTGTGCTTAGTGTTTTGTGACAGTTATCGATCGATACTGCACTTGGGTGGGCTGGGCTGGGCTGGGCCGAGGAGCAAAACGCAGGTGCTAGCAGGTATCTGGGCTGATCCTGAACACTGCGTTTTTTTGGGGGACCCTAAACTGCTGGGGAGTATAGATCTGATCGGATCAGATATCGATCCGTTCAGATACTATAGCACTAAGGGAGGTGTATGCTGCGTGCGTGGGTGTTAGCGGTACTGGCGCTAACCTGACGCTGCCTGGGGCGACGCAGACCTTATCTGATCCTAAAAACTTAACTTCTATCACCGCCGGGCAATTAGGGGGTTAAACCTTTATAGGGTAATAAACGGCGGGTGCCCTAAAACTGTAATAAACTACAATAAACTACAAAAAACAAACCAACTAACCAGCGTCACCTGTAACAATTATATGGTGATCGCTGGTGAAAGGGTTAACTAGGGGGCAATCAAGGGGTTAAAACCTTTAGTAGGTAGTATATGGGGGTCCCTGTCGCTATAAAACACTGACAGCAAACCTATATACTTACCTCCCTAACTAGCGTCACCTGTGTCACTAATACAGCGATCAGAAAAACGATCGCTTAGTGACACTGGCGACGGGGGGTGATCACGGGGTTAAAACTTTATTAGGGGGGTTAGGGGGGTACCCTGGACCTAAAGGGGGGGTACCCTAGACCTAAAGGGGGCTAACCTAACTGCCCTAACACTTGTAACTGTCACAAACTGACACCAATGCAATAAATCAGAAAAAAAAAAAACCTGCTATTGGTGTCAGAGTGACAGGGGGTACAGGGGGCTGATCAGGGGGTGACTGGGGGGTGACAGGGGGGTGACAAGTGTGCCTGCGTGTTCTACTGTATGTGTAGTGTTGGTGCACTTACTTGGATGTCTTCTCTCCTCGGCGCCGGACGAAAAGACCGGCTCGAGGAGAGATGACATCACTTCCTCCGCTTCTGTTTACATTCACAGAAGCCGAGGAAGCTTGTCATTGGCCAGGAGCGATCGCGAGGGGGGGGCCACGAATGAGTGGCCTCCCCCTCACCTTTGATCGACCCTGACCTCGATCCGACCGCCGCTGGCACCGGGGGGGGTCCTATCGGACCCCCCACCCGCGGGCAGGCAAGGACGTACAGGTAAGCCCTTTTGCCTGCCCGTGCCGCTCTGTCGACGTACATCGTCGTGCGGCGGTCAGCAACTGGTTAAAACTTAATTTAAGACAAGTGATGTCCGGTGCCTTTCAGGGGTCAAATCCCCTTCATCAGGGCTGAAATAATGTTGTAGAAAACTCTACTGGACTCTATTTGAAAGAAATTCCTGAAGTATAATCTCTGTGAGGAGATAAAAAAGAAACAAGATATACCTCTGCTCTAATCTTAATAGAGCTTATATACACAGTATATACTTTGTAACCCATCAGGTGCTAAAGGGGTGTGACCACATATTAACACTAAAAATTCTGGATGAACCCCTTGTGCACTGCTATACACCTGTTGTAGTAAACCCTGTAAAAAAAATAAGGATTTTATTTGACGTACAGGTTTAAGCTCGCCAACTGTGTCAAAGTAATCCCTCTCTGGCCAGTCCCTATTTTACTGTGCAAAATGCAAATGCTCCAGTTGATATAGTGCCAATTTGGGGCAAATAGACACAAGTTGTAGGGGAGCTACAGGTTCAGATTTTGTCACTGACCTACACTGCAACAGAATGAAAGCGAAAATACATTGCATCTGAGGATGACAAACTAAAAACACAATTAAATTAAATTAATCAAAGTAAACTCACCAATCCATCCATGTCTCCATGCTTTGTTTTGTTGAGTAATCACTTTGAAAATAACCCCCCAAGCATTTCTGGCTGCGACCGTCTTTAATAAGGACAGATGATTCATGTAGCATTTATGTACTGGAATCCATCTGCCTTTAGTTCAGGCATGCAGGCAGGAGGGTGCTGAGAAAATCCCTCCTTCCCCCCTGAGGACTCCTGGGGTGTATGACATCATTCTCCTGGGCCTAGAAACCAGAAAGCAACCAAAAAAATTGGAAAAAAGTGTAAAATAAGTAAACATGATATACTTTCCTATCTGTTTCATAATGCTAGCATCATAGGAATTAAAAATAGTCAATGTTGTTTGAGAGAGTGAAGTTCCACGTTAAGATATACCTGTGCATACTGGTCACAAATTGTCAAATTCCTCCATGATTGCATGGGCTCTCCCTTGTCATTATGCCCACGCCAGTGCCTACTTGTCCTCCTCCCTATCTCAGAGGAAGAGAAATACCTGATGATATTTCTACAGGAAACCCCATGCACAGCCAGAATGCAGATAATCCTATTGTGGCTCAGAGCTTCTCCCCCCACAATCCAGCAATGGAAAAGGGCTGTGAATCTCACCCTCTCCTACAAAAAAGTCTTATGCCCCGTACACACGGTCGGATTTTCCGACGGAAAATGTGTGATAGGACCTTGTTGTCGGAAATTCCGACCGTGTGTGGGCTCCATCACACATTTTCCATCGGATTTTCCGACCCACAAAGTTTGAGAGCAGGATATAAAATTTTCCGACAACAAAATCCATTGTCGGAAATTCCGATCGTGTGTACACAAATCCGACGCACAAAGTGCCACGCATGCTCACAATAAATAAAGGGATGAAAGCTATTGGCCACTGCCCCGTTTATAGTCCCGACGTACGTGTTTTACGTCACCGCGTTTAGAACGATCGTATTTTCCGACAACTTTGTGTGACCGTGTGTATGCAAGACAAGTTTGAGCCAACACCCGTCGGAAAAAATCCATGGATTTTGTTGGAATGTCCGAACAAAGTCCGACCGTGTGTACGGGGCATTATACTCCCACCGGGGATGCCCCGGCAAGTTTAATAAAATCTGGGACAGATGGGTGGACGATTCCTCCACCTGCACAGACTAATGCCAACTGTTGCTCTACACCTGTCAGCAAGGCTGCTCAGTAAACATCACCACCACTCACATCCGTTATGAAAATGTGAACTCATGTTCCAACTGCAAATAACAATGTCTAGAAATATCCCCACTGTTAGTACGATATGTCAGACAATTAAAAAAAATGTTTTTCTTTTTTTTCAGTGTTTGGTGCCTGTTACACCTTGCATCTTGAATGTAATAACCTGTAATAACTTTCATGCTCAATAAACTTTATTTTTTATTAAAAAAAAAGATATACCTGTGCACAGGTACTATATATCTTTTCTATTGCATTGCAGGTCAGTGACCAGACCTGAACCTTGTAGCTCTCCTGCAGCTTGTCTGTATTTGCCCCATATTTGCACTATATCTACTGGAGCATTTGAATTTTGCAGAGCAGAGTAGGACTGGCCAGAGAGGGATTACACTGACGCAGTTGGCCAGCTTAAACATGTATTGCAAAGTTTGCTAGAAAGGGTGTATAGGGGTGTGCAGAGGGTTCATCCAGAATTTGAGTGAGCTGTCTGAATGGATATATGATAGATCTCATAAGACGTTAGATCCCATAAGTGTTCGGCGCCCTGTTTTCAAGTGACTTTACAGTGTGGCAGAGGTGTTTGAAAGACAAGACTGTCTGAACTTAGTTACAAATGGTTTGGCAGGTAAACAGTTTACATATACGTATTTTTCTACTGTGTTTATCTTGATTTACATTTTCTGTTAACCTAATGCATCCAAATAAAGCACTGGGAGACTTCTAATGAGAGCTTTTTGGCCATCCATGGTTACATAAAGTACATACGTGATGGTGTCAGGCACTGGGCTACCATTACAAGGAAAGGATGTACAAATATTTTGGCGGAGCCTTATGTTTTACCATTATCTTCTTCTTACCTAATACTTTAAATGATTATTTAAGGATGATCTGTATGACATGTTCTTATCTATTTGTAGTTGCAGCCTCAACACATCCAGGTGATCATTGATGCCTTCAAGAACACAGCAACCCTAAGAAGAGAAGGATTCAACTTCCGAGAGAAGAATTACAAATGTGTCCGTGCTGATAAGAGTTCTATCTATGCTAAATGTGTAAGCGGCTTATTCTTCAATATGTTATACTGTAAACAGATTATTGCCACCCCGTGTTCTTTTATTAAGACTGCATTGATCTGATCTTTCTCCAACCAGGATGATGAAGGCATTGTCATGGTAAAAACAAAATCCAACATCCTGCTTGCTGTGTACCGGGAAGGAATGTATCCCAGTGTGTGTGTTGAAGCCACTGAGAAGCTAGGTAATTGTCAGATCGATTTTCTTTTTGAAGTTTTATCCTTGCCTGAACCGCACATTGTCAGCTACTTCCAGTGCTCTTCAGAATGGACATCGAGCATCAAAGGGTCAGACAGAAAAGGGTCTGAACTGCCATTATCTATTCATTTTAAAAGATATTGAATTGTATTTTAACCACTTCACCACCAAGTGTTTTTCACAATTTTTTTAAATGTTTTACATACTGTCACCAGTGCAGTACAGTTTCATCATATTACTGATGTGGCAGCGATAAGAGACACTGACTGGTGATAGAATGTAAAAGAAAAGAAAAAATTAAATACTTTTTAAATTTTTTTTTTTCTTTTTCATTAAATTTTTTTTATTTCTTTTACATTTTTTTAAAACATTTTTTACATACAGTGACCAGAGCAATACAGTGTTATCATATTAACACTCAATAGTTGGTGTTGCGCTCCAGAATAATAAATAGTTAAATGAATAAAGTGCTGATCAGAGACAAAATTAACTTAAATAATGCATATGTTCTGAAACTTTAAAATATAAATGAATAAAGGTGCACAGTGCATAAATGAATAAACGCACAGTAAAATATTGTTCAAATAAAAGTGCAAAAGGTGCTAAAACAGTGACTGTAGTGAATAAAAAATATAGCTTTCAGATATTGGTGTGTAAAGATACACAATGCATAAACAATTCAAAGGAAGTCCATAAAATAAAAGTGCAAGTGGTGCTGATGAATCGCAGAAGGATTGAACTCTTCCGGACCCAAAAAAGTGCAAGGCAAGGACATGCTATGTGGCATCAACGGGTGGCACTGTGACTTCAGTGGTTGTGAATCTTCGGTGCAGATAACACCCGTGGGTGTACTAACTTCTTCCCTTACTGCTGTAAGGTCAGCAGCATTCAGAGAAAAAAAGGAAGGGGGTTGATCACTCAGAGGGGGTCTCCTGCGCGTTCCTTCCAGGGGGTCTCAGTGTGTGCAGAGCCTAATGGGACTTCCTCTATGTTCCTTTCACTCAGGTTAGGATCAGTAGCAAAGAGCCGCTCAAATGCAATCAAGTACTCACATTTGGTATTAAAATCGTGCACAATGTAAAAAACTAGCAGCGAGCTCGGGACCTAGATGAAGTCATGTGACGCATAGGACATACAGACATACGGACACCGGAAGTAACGTCTAGGTCCCGAGCTTGCTGCTCATTTTTTACATTGTGCACAATTTTAATACCAAATGTGAGTACAGGGGGTCCCCGGGTTACAAACAAGTTAGGGACTATAGGTTTGTTCTTAAGTTGAATCTGTTTGTAAGTCGGAACAGGTACATTTTTTAAGTGTAGCTCCAGCCAAAAAAACTATTTTTAAGCTTTTTTGGATAGCATAGGGAAGGTTTATCACCCCTGTAACATTTGTTTTGCTGTCTGTGCCCCTGTTCAGAAGATTTCACCTTACTTTCTGTCCCAATGACAATTGGATTTTGAAAATTTTGGGTTGTTGTGGAAACAAGCCTTGGTGATAAAGCATTAGTGGAGGTACCTTTTCCCCAAAATAGCACTTACAGGAGTGAATTTCCCTTCCTAGGGGTAGATTTCATCTTACTTCCTGTTGTCTGCCTCCGTTTGTAAGTAGGAGTCATTTGTAAGTCGGATGTTTGTAACTAGGGGACCCCCTGTACTTGATTACTACTGATATTTTGCAAATAAACGTCTATATTAAGCATACTACACCATAGAGGCTCCTTGTTCTCTCCGAATTTTCCTATATATGTCCAGTTTGATGCATTTGAGCGGCTCTTTGCTACTGATCCTAACCTGAGTGAAAGGAACATAGAAGAAGTACCCATTAGGCTCTGCACACACTGAGACCCCCTGGAAGGAATGCGCAGGAGACCCCCTCTGAATGATCAAACCCCTTCCTTTTTTTCTCTGAATGCTGCTTACCTTACAGCAGTAGGGGAAGAAGTTAGTACACCCACAGGTGTTATCTGCACCGAAGATTCACAACCACTGAAGTCACAGTGCCACCTGTTGATGCTACATAGCACTTCCTTGCCTTGCACTTTGCACTTTTGGGTCCAGAAGAGTTCAATCCTTCTGCGATTCATCAGCACCACTTGCACTTTTATTTTATGGACTTCCTTTGAATTGTTTATGCATTGTATATCTTTACACACCAATAGCTGAAAGCCATATTTTTCATTCACTACAGTCACTTTATTAGCACCTTTTGCACTTTTATTTGAACAATATTTTACTGTGCATTTATGCATTGTGCACTTTTATTCATTTATATTTTAAAGTTTCAGAACATATGCATTATTTAAGGTAATTTTGTCTCTGATCAGCACTTTATTCTTTTAACTATTTATTATTCTGGAGCGCAACACCAACTATTGATTTTTACATATATTTTCCTGTGGGTAGTGTTTGACCCTCATGATGTCTGCAGCACCTTAGATTGATTTTCATTCATTTTCCTTAGTAGCGCAGGAATACCCACTATCTCATCATATTAACACTACTACTCTGGGAGGTGATAAGGATTTTTCACACCATGATTGCTTATAACTGTGAGTTTTACAGTTAAAAGCAACCATTTTTTTAATGAATGAAAACTATTCATTAAGTGTTTACTATTCTGATTAGCTGTGGCCAATCATGGTACAGATGGGCTGTGATTGACCCTGTCTGTATCATGTGATCACTGTGACCAATAACAGAGCTCATCACAGTAGTACACAATGAATGGCATGAAGCAAAGCCATTCAATGTGCACAATTGTCATATGATCTGCTGTGATTAGCCAGAGCGATCACATGGTACCGGCAGAGGGCCGGTACAGTGATTTGTCATCAGCCATGTCTGGTGGACACAGCGGCTGATAAATCACGCGGAAGCCTTGCTCGTTGCTCTCTCTGTTGGTAGTTGAGAAGTGTGTGGAACGTATAGTTGGAACGCATAGCGCATACGCAGTAAGTATTTTTGGTCAGAACGTCCCTTCCGTTACACAATCTGATGGGTAGCAGTAACATCAGCAGCATATACACTTAAGTAGAAAATATAATGAGTGCCCATTGTTAGCCCACCCGCTAATAACCAACAACATGGCCACCTCCAAGGCAAATTTTTTACTGCTTAACCGGTGTTTTATCAAAACAGCCAACTCGTCATGTACCGTAGTGTATAGGCTGCCGGTGTTCATCGAAATCTGCAATTACTGCTGCTGGAGAGAAAGCGGAAGTGACATAATTGGAGATTTTGACAATTTGGCACTTTTGACAGAACACTGGCTATTGAGGAGACGCATCGCGACTCGCGCATGTGCAGTAGGTACCCGGCTGTTAAGCCGCAAGCTGTCACAACCAGGTGCCCACACTTGTAATGCTGGCGCTGGGGAGAGGTAAGGAAGAAAACTGAGGATTTGGGTGGTTGTATCGCTGGATCGTGAGAAAGGTAAGTGTGTGTTTATTAAAAGTCAGCAGCTACACTTTTTGTAGCTGCTGACTTTTAATAACTGCTAGCCGACGAGCCACCGCAGTTATACTGCGGTAGGTTGGCACGGCTGCGCAAATCGCTGTAGCTGTACTTTGCTTCTTTAAGATGTCACAGCAAGCGCACACGCTGCCGCGTTTCTCCGGAGCTGATGCGCATGACCGCTGGGCACCCGCGATCGCTCGTGACAGAGCAAGAACTGGGATATGTGTGTGTAAGCACACAAATCCTGGTTCTCTCAGGGGAGAGGAGACAGATCGTTTGTTCATACTAAGTATGAACACCGATCTCTCTCCTCCCCTAGTCGGTCCCATCCCCTCTACAGTTAGAACACAGTTAACTCCTTGATCGCCCCCTAGTGTTCACCCCTTCCCTGCCAGTGTCATTTATACAGTAATCAATGGCTATTTTTAGCTCTGATCGCTGTATAAATGTCAATGGTTCCAAAATAGTGTCAAAAGTGTCCGATCTGTCCGCCGCAATGTCGCAGTCCTGATAAAAATCGCAGATCACCGTCATTACTAGTAAAAAAAATTAATAATAATAAAAATGACATAAATCTATCCCCTATTTTGGGGACACTATAACTTTTGCACAAACCAATGAATATACGCTTATTGCAATTTTTTTTTAACCAAAAATATGTAGAAGAATACATATCGGCCTAAACTGAGGGAAAAAAATATATATTTTTTTTTCAATTTGGGATATTTATTATAGCAAAAACGACAAAATATTGTGTTTTTTTTTTTCAAAGCTGACGCTTTTTTTGTTAACGCAAAAAATAAAAGCTGCAGAGGTGATCAAATACCACCAAAAGAAGGCTCTATTTGTGGGGAAAAAAGTACATAAATTTTGCTTGGGTATAGTGTCGCACGACTGCGCAATTGTCAGTTAAAGCGACGCAGTGCAGCACCGCAAAAAATGGCCTGGTCAGGTAAGGGGCAAATCCTTCCGGGGCTGAAGTGGATAAACCTAAAAACATCTGGAACTTCGCTTTAAGAAAATTGGGCCCTGGAGGTATTTTTTGTATGTCTTACCTAATAGGTTAGTATGTTGTTTTCCTATTATCATAACAACCTAATGACTCAGCTTTACAATTTTTAATTGCATAGTAGAATGACAAATACCTTCTTTGGAATATGTTGACTTCCGTTCTTTGTAATACATTGGAATCCTTGTGTTGCACATCAAGGAAGTATCAACAAAAGTTTAATTTTATGTTAGTAAGCAACTAAAATCTGCATGTGTAACCATTTCTTCACAGACAGTACAGAGTGCGCATTGTTACATTAAATGAAACAAAAGTGCAGTTGCACAAATGTGTTTTTTTTTTCCTGAATTCTTCCCTCTAGTGGTCAAACACATTACTGCAACAGTTTAAAATGACCTCAAGTTGCTCAGCTATAGAATGTGTGAAAGTCATGGTGGTTAAATGTGCTGCTGATAGGTATTCAGAATTTCAGACCATAAAATGGTGAAAGAGTTATAACTTCAAAGGAATAATATTATAGATCTGTTGATAAAGTCAGATTTGCAGTGAATGGGCACTGATGAATGTAAATTGCCTCTGTCCCGATTGTCTGCTTTGTTATATTCTGACATTTGCTGTCATTAGGTTCTTATTTCCGGGAGAAAGGAATATGATCTTCACACACTTCGGCATGGATGAAGAGAAGAAGGAAATGTAAAGGATGAACTGTGACAATGGACCATGAATGGAGAATGAGAGAACCTACTTTGTCTCCACTGATGACTGGCTCTTTAATGATCTTGTGTACCACAATTGTAAATAAAATATTAGGCTTATTTAACAAGGCAACGAGTAATGTGTACAGTGCAGTAAATCTAAAAAAGCTATTCAAAGTGGATCTACACACATTTTTTTTTTGCCAGCAGACAAGCTCTTTATTGCAGAAGCAACAAGCAATGTTTTTTCTGCAATAAAATTAACTTGCCTGCCTGTTTGCATCCCTCTGCATATTGTGAATAGAGCTGTGCATGCGCTGCTCCATTTAAATTTCCAGCACAGTACCAGTGTGCTAGGAGGAATATCATTCCCCACCAGCAAATCAAGACTGACGAAGACCAGCATGGGGAAGAAGCTGGGTGGAAGAAGCTGGCCAGTGAGGGACCACACAGGTGTTGAATCATTTGAGCAGAGGTAAGTATTGCTGCCTTTAGCTTGGCTTTAGGCTACAAACACATCCTTGGCACCATAAGGCACCCCACCTCAATCGGAAGTACCAACAACAGAAAGGTTGAAACAAACAACTGAATTTGTTTGGAAGGTCAATAAGGAGGGTTTCCTTGGGGTCAGGAGCAGAGCTGACCCGTAGTATGCTGACATAAGGTGAGCCAAGAAAGTCAAAAATATACTTATATACTATATGTGTATATATATATATATATATATATATATAGTGCCTTGAAAAAGTAATCATACCCCTTAAAGTTTTTCCACATTTTGTCATGTTGCAACCAAAAAACGTAAATTAATTTTTATTGGGATTTTATGTGATAGACCAACACAAAGTGGCACATGATTGTGAAGTGGAAGAAAAATGATAAATGTTTTCAAATTTAAAAAAAAAGAAATATCTGAAAGGTGTGGTGTGCATTTGTATTCAGCCCCCCTGAGTTAATACTTTGTAGAGCTGTAATTACAGCTGCAAGTCTTTTTGGGGATGTCTCTACCAGCTTTGCACATCTAGAGAGTGACATTTTTGCCCATTCTTCTTTTGCAAATTCCATTGTAGCTCTGGCTGTATGTTTAGGGTTGTTGTCCTACTGGAAGGTGAACCTCCGCCCCAGTCTCAAGTCTTTTGCAGACTCTAACAGGTTTTCTTCTAAGATTGCCCTGTATTTGGCTCCATCCATCTTCCTATCAGCTCTAACCAGCTTTCCTATCCCTGCTGAAGAAAAACATCCCCACAACATGATCCTGCTACCACCATGTTTCATGGTGGGGATGGTGTGTTCAGGGTGATGTGCAGTGTTATGCCGCGCACCCACGGCCGGACTTGCCAACGGGCTAAACTCCATCGGCATTTCCGACGGAAAGATTTAGAACATGTTCTATATCTGAGTCCGTCGGAAATGCCGACAGAAAAAGTCTGATGGGGCATACACACGGTCGGAATGTCCGACCGAAAGCTCCCATCTGACTTTTTCTGTCGGGAAGTCCGGCCATGTGTACGCAGCATTAGTTTTCCACCACACATAGCGTTTTGCTTTTAGGCCAAAAGTTCCATTTTGGTCTCATCTGACCAGAGCACCTTCTTCCACATGTTTGCTGTGTCCCCCACATGGCTTCTCACAAACAGTAAACGGGAATTCTTATCTCTTTCTTTGAACAATGTCTTTCTTCTTGCCACTCTTCCATAAAGACCAGATTTGTGGAGTGTACGACTAATAGTTGTCCTGCGGACAGATTTTCCCACCTGAGCTGTGGATCTCTGCAGCTCCTCCAGAGTTACCATGGGCCTCTTGGCTGCTTCTCTGATTAATGCTCTCCTTGCCCGGCCTGTCAGTTTAGGGGGACAGCCATGTCTTGGTATGTTTGCATTTGTGCCATACACTTTCAATTTTTGGATAATGGAATAATAATGGAACAGTGCTCCATGAGATGTTCAAAGCTTGGGATATTTTTTATAACCTAACCCTGCTTTAAATTTCTCTACAACTTTAAACCTGACCTGTCTGGTGTGTTCCTTGGTCTTCATGATACTGTTTGTTCACAAATGTTCTCTAACAAACCTCTGAGGGCTTCACAGAACAGCTGTATTTATACTGAGAGTAAATTACACACAGGTGTAATCTATTTACTAATTAGGTGACTTCTGGTTCCACTAGATTTTAGGGGTATCGGAGTAAAAGGGCTGAATACAAATGCACGCCATACTTCTCACATATTTATATGTAAAAAAGTTTGAAAGCAATTTATCATTTTACTTCCACTTCACAATTATGTGCCACTTTGTGTTGGTCTATCACATAAAATCCCAATAAAATACATTTACATATTTGGTTGTAACATGACCAAATGTGGAGCATTTCAAGGGGTATGAATACTTTTTCAAGGCACTGTGTATATATATATATATATTCTCACAAAGGTGCAGTACACTGAGTGTTCAGCTTGTATAACAGTGTACATTTTCTGTCCCCTCAAAATAACTCAACACACAGCCATTAATGTCTAAACCACTGGCAACAAAAGTGAGTACACCTTTAAGTGAAAATGTTCAAATTGGGCCCAATTAGCCATTTTCCCTCCCCGGTGTCATGTGACTCATTAGTGTTACAAGGTCTCAGGTGTGAATGGGGAGCAGGTGTGTTAAATTTGGTGTTATCGCTCTCACTCTCTCATACTGGTCACTGGAAGTTCAACATGGCACCTCATGGCACAGAACTCTCTGAGGATCTGAAAAAGAGAACTGTTACTCTACATAAAGATGGCCTAGGCTTTAGGAAGCTTGCCAAGAGCCTGAAACCGAGCTGCAGCACGGTGGCCAAGACCATACAGCAGTTTAACAGGACAGATTCCATTCAGAACAGGCCTTTCCATGGTCGACCAAAGAAGTTGAGTGCACGTGCTCAGCATCATATCCAGAGGTTGTCTTTGAGAAATAGACATATGAGTGCTTCCAGAATTGCTGCAGAGGTTGAAGGGGTGGGGGGTCAGCCTGTCAGTGCTCAGACCATACGCCGCACACTGCATCAAATCAGTCTGCATGGCTGTCATCCCAGAAGAAAGCCTCTTCTAAAAATAATGCACAAGAAAGCACAAACTGTTTGCTGAAGACAAGCAGACTAGGGACATGGATTACTGGAACCATGTCCTGTGGTCTGATGAAACCAAGATAAACTTATTTGGTTCAGATGGTGTCAAGTGTGTGGCGGCAACCAGGTGAGGAGTACAAAGACAAGTGTGTCTTGCCTACAGCCAAGCATGGTGGTGGGAGTGTCATGGTCTTGGGCTGCATGAGTGCTGCCGGCACTGGGGAGCTACAGTTCATTGAGGGAACCATGAATGCCAACATGTACTGTGACATACTGAAGCAGAGCATGGTCCCCTCTCTTTGGAGACTGGGCCACAGGGCAGTATTCCAACATGATAATGACCCCAAACACACCTCCAAGATGACCAATGCCTTGCTAAAGAAGCCGAGGGTAAAGGTGATGGACTGGCCAAGCATGTCTCCAGACCTAAACCCTATTGAGCATCTGTGGGGCATCCTCAAAGAGCACAAGGTCTCTAACATCCACCAGCTCCATGGTTTCATCATGGAGGAGTGGAAGAGGACTCCAGCAGTAGCCTGTGAAGCTCTGGTGAACTCCATACCCAAGAGGGTTAAGGCAGTGCTGAAAAATAATTGTGGCCACACAAAATAATGACACTTTGGGCCCAATTTGGACATTTTCACTTAGGGGTGTACTCACTTTTGTTGCCAGTGGTTTAGACATTACTGGCTGTGTGTTGAGTTATTTTGAGGGGACAGCAAATGTACACTGTTATACAAGCTGTACACTCACTACTTTACATTGTAGACAAACCAAATTAGATATACAGAGGCTTGATTAACCATGTAGTATTGATATAGTATGTACCACGAAAAGTGTGATTGCCTTTCTTACTTTACATTGTAGCAAAGTGTCATTTCATCAGTGTTGTCACATGAAAAGATATAATAAAATATTTACAAAAATGTGAGGGGTTTACTCACTTTTGTGACATACTGTATGTATATATGTAAAAGGTATTGCTATCTAATCTATTTTAATGTATCTCTCTCTCTCTCTAAGATATCTCTTAACTCCAAGGCCCCTTTCACACGAGGCGGACTCCGTTTCTACGGAGCCCGCCTCGGTCCGACGGCTCAGCGGGACATCTCTCCGTGGATCTCCGCTGAGCCGGCGGATGACAGGTCCCTCTCTGCTCACTGAGCGGGGAGGAGCTTGTCAGGCGGCGCCGCCGCCTATGGAGGGATCGGATGAAAACAGACGGCATGTCCGTTTTCATCAGATCTCACCCAATCCGATCCGCCAGCGACGGACCTGGACGTAGGACTATACGTCTGCTTTTAACGGATCGGACAGGGTCGGATGTCAGCGGACATGTCTCCACTGACATCCGTCACTCCATAGGCTAACATGGAGCGCCCGTTCAGGTCCGCCGTCAAAACTGACAGGCGGACCTGAACGGTCCAATCGTGTGAAAGGGGCCCAAGATATCTAATCAATCTCTTTTGCTGTACAATATACAGTACATATCTGTATCTATTTATTGTCTCACTTGTTATCTCTTACTATTTAGCTAAGCAGACTCTCTCTCTGTTTTTATTTTTGGCTTTATTGGTTACTTTCACTGAAGGTTCAAGTGATTTATAGCCTTGTTTCAATACTCTATCAACAAATGATCTTTTTACATGTTAACTGATTCCATAATCTAAAAAATAAAACTACCGAGTTTATAAGTAACAAAAGTGCATGGGATGAAAATTGTACATTTTTATGAAACAATAACATTATGAAGGCGTTACCACTTCTTCTTTTTAGTGTTAGACCAAACTAAAATCCCTAAAATTAATCTTATAGGCAGCGATACCTACTATGTGCAGTGGGTCTAATAAGTATATCTAGTGTCCCATATTTGCTTATGTGCAGAAGTGTTTTTTTTTTTTTTATTTTAATGGGCTGGCAACATACTGTAAAAGAACCAAATCTATTTTATTTTGCCTTTAGGAATGGGTCCTGTGCTTTTTTGGCACGATGCAACCAACAGTGGAAACACTTTCAAATTGCTTATCAGTCCTATTGTCATATGATTCCAGCAAGTTTTCTTCCCCAGCACAGAAATCACAGCTTTATCCACGTCACGTCAAAATCACATCATGTGACACCGCAACTGCGCTGGAAAATCACACTGAAAATTGGATCAGATTAGTGAGAACCTAGACTTAAAATGGTACTAAAGTCTAATATTAACTATCCCTAATGCCATGTACACACGGTCGGACGCCGACAGACCAAATCCGGCGGACAATCTGATCGTGTGGGGGCTTCACCGGACCTTCAGTGGACTTTTCCAGTCGCAAATCTGACGGACTTTAGATTTGGAACTTGCTTCAAATCTTTACGTCGTAATTCCGCCGGACCCAGAAATCCGCTCGTCTGTATGCTAGTCTGACGGACAAAAACCGACGGTAGGGCAGCTATTGGCTACTGGCTATCAACTTCCTTATTTTAGTCCGGTGTACGTTATCACGTACAAATCCGTCGGACTTTGGTGTGATCGTGTGTAGGCAAGTCCGTTCGTTAGAAAGTCCGCCGCAAGTCCGCCAAAAGTCCGTCGAATGTCTGTCGGACGGGCTGTCTGACTTTTGTAGCCGAAAAGTCCGACCGTGTGTACGCGGCATTAGACTATCCCCTCCTCTCTCCTCCTATCTATCATGCATACCCTGTATAAAAATATCTGTATACTTACCTATTTTTAGTCTGCTTTGGTCCTGTTACGTGATCCTGCAGCTCTGTGTAACCACAGCTGGGTATTTTAGCACCAGTGGCATCACCCAAAGGCTCCCATGGCCCATCCATTGCCAGTGCTCCCTCCTCTCCCCTGCAGCAGTCACTCACTGACATGGGGGAGCTGGAGATGCAGGGTCACTTGACCAGACCACAGCACAATAAAAATAGGTAAGTACACAGATCTTTTTTATACAAGCTATGCAATAAGTAAGAGGAGGGGGGAAAGAACAGTTTTCATAATAGTATTAAGCTTGTTTTGAATTGGAATATAAACCTTTTTTTAATTTGCGCTCTTTTGGTCTGTTAACCATTTTGAGTCCCAAGTGCAATTGCACAATGTGTGTACTATGTATATAATAAAAATAAATAAAATTCCCTCCAAAAATTGGTTGTAACAATGGTGTCGGTTTATCTGGATAACATTTGTGTTTACTGTACAAGCACAATGCTCATGTAATTGAACTCAAAGTTGACGTTATACTTGTTTGTGCCCTTGTCAACCTGACTTAATCTTATCCTAATGTTTCCTAACAATTTACTGAAAAAGTTTTTATTCCCTGTGTGTATCACAATGTCATCTTGAAAAGGGAATAAATGTCTCCTAATGTAAAGCCGGCCATACAGTTCGAATCTTGGCTGGTTCAGCAGGAACTGGCCGAGATTCAAACCATATATGGGCCAGCTGATTGTACCCAAGCTGATCCATCAACTTGGGTACAACCAGCACGTCTGAGTTTTCATGCAATTATTGCCAGTGGCTATAGCAATGTCTCACTAACTTTACAACTGAAGAGGCTGCTGTGTATACATACAGTATGTGTGTGTGTGTGTGTATTTATATATATATATATATATATATATATATATATATATATATATACAGTACATATTAGATATATATTTATATACAGACTTTTGCAAGTTCTGGCTGCAATACTCATTACCTATCTAGCACTGTACCATGCATTAATTCTGTTCTGCCACTAGATGTCCTCAGTCTTCCAGGTTATATGACGCCCAGGATGTCCTGTGAAGGTAGGCTGTCATGGACTTCCCCATGCTCGCATATAATGATTCAGCGAATGGTGATGCCAGTGCTTTTCTCTACATCATTGAGGACCGCCCAACACATGAGAAGATCCAAAGAGGAAAACGATCCTTCGTGTCACATGACTGACCTGAACACAGGGGGTGAGAGGGAGGACTGAAGGGGAGAGTTCAGGGTATGTATTTGAGCTCTAGAATAAACACGATAATATACATGCCTGCTGAAAAAACACAATCATTTCCCTTTAAAGGATGGGCAGATGTTTCAACGTCATGTTTTTTTTGATCAAAGGTCTGTCTATCAATAGTAATCTATAGTAATCGCACACTAAGCAGTGAAAGTGACATTCAACAAACGTTCACTGCAGGTGAACCAATCATCGTCAAATCAAACACATGTACCAGGAACATACATCGGCTCTGAATGTCACATTCACTGGTTTAGAAACATACACTTTACATATGTTTTCACAGTAGGTTTAACCCAGTAGGTTCAAAATATACTATGCAGTTTGGCCATAGTAATGTTGTGCCTATCTATTTAAGCTGTTTCAGTATTTTCTTTTTGGTAATATCCGCAAACTATGTTCTTCATTGCAGCATGATGGAAAAATTTGATTAGGATTCTCTCACACATACACTTCACAGAATATTTATTTAAACAAATTAAGTACAAAACAAAAAATTTTATTTATTACAATAAAAAGTTATTCATTATAACATAAGTTAGTGTTAACTTGTTATTATATTGATACTGTCATTATTGTTTTTTATCCACATAAAAATAATATAAGCTATCATGAGATCTAGTTATTAGTTTATTACTAAAGATATACAGGTATATACAGTAGTAAAACTGTGGAATGTGTTACTGATGGCAAAATCAATATCACATGTTTTTCATTTACAGTGTATGTAAACTAACAATAAATGTCCCTTTTGCTTCCCTTTGGTCTGTTACAGTGCCTTGAAAAAGTATTCACACCCCTTGACATTTTCCATAATTTGTCACGTTACACCCAAAAACGTAAATGTATTTTATTGGGATTTTATGTGATAGATCAACACAAAGTGGCACATAATTGTGAAGTGGAAGGAAAATGATAAATGACTTTCAATTTTTTTTTACAAATAAATATCTGAAAAATCCCAATAAAATACATTTAAGTTTTAGGCTGTTACATGACAAAATGTGGAAAATGTCAAGGGGTATGAATACTTTTTCAGGGCACAGTAAATATATAATTGAAAGTATTTTATTATATCTGTTCAACAAACATTATACAGGTAAAAGCCAGTAAATTAGAATATTTTGAAAAACTTGATTTATTTCAGTAATTGCATTCAAAAGGTGTAACTTGTACATTATATTTATTCATTGCACACAGACTGATGCATTCAAATGTTTATTTCATTTAATTTTGATGATTTGAAGTAGCAACAAATGAAAATCCAAAATTCCGTGTGTCACAAAATTAGAATATTGTGTAAGGGTTAAATTTTGAAGACACCTGGTGCCACAAACTAATCAGCTGATTAACTCAAAACACCTGCAAAGGGCTTTAAATGGTCTCTCAGTCCAGTTCTGAAGCCTACACAAACATGGGGAAGACTTCAGATTTGACAGCTGTCCAAAAGGCGACCATCGACACATTGCACAAGGAGGGAAAGACACAAAAGGTTATTGCTGAAGAGGCTGGCTGTTCTCAGAGCTCTGTGTCCAAACACATTAATAGAGAGGCAAAGGGAAGGAAAAACTGTGGTCAGAAAAAGTGTACAAGCGATAGGGATCACCGCGCCCTAGTCAAGATTGTGAAAAAAAACCCATTCAAAAATGTGGGGGAGATTCACAAGGAGTGGACAGCTGCTGGAGTCAGTGCTTCAAGATCCACCACCAAGAGACGCTTGAAAGACATGGGTTTCAACTGCCGCATACCTCGTGTCAAGCCACTGTTGACCAAGAAACAGCGTGAAAACCGTCTCACCTGGGCTAAGGAAAAAAAGAGCTGGACTGCTGCTGAGTGGTCCAAAGTCATGTTTTATGACGAAAGCAAATTTTGCATTTCCTTTGGAAATCGAGGTCCCAGAGTCTGGAGGAAGACAGGAGAGGCACAGGATCCACGTTGCCTGAAGTCTAGTGTAAAGTTTCCACCATCAGTGATGGTTTGGGGTGCCATGTCATCTGCTGGTGTCGGTCCACTCTGTTTCCTGAGATCCAGGGTCAACGCAGCCGTCTACCAGCAAGTTTTAGAGCACTTCATGCTTCCTGCTGCTGACCTGCTCTATGGAGATGGAGATTTCAGGTTCCAACAGGACTTGGCGCCTGCACACAGCGCAAAATCTACCCGTGCCTGGTTTACGGACCATGGTATTTCTGTTCTAAATTGGCCAGCCAACTCCCCTGACCTTAGCCCCATAGAAAATCTGTGGGGTATTGTGAAAAGGAAGATGCAGAATGCCAGACCCAACAACGCAGAAGAGTTGAAGGCCACTATCAGAGCAACCTGGGCTCTCATAACACCTGAGCAGTGCCAGAAACTCATCGACTCCATGCCACGCCGCATTAATGCAGTAATTGAGGCAAAAGGAGCTCCAACCAAGTATTGAGTATTGTACATGCTCATATTTTTCATTTTCATACTTTTCAGTTGGCCAACATTTCTAAAAAATCCCTTTTTTGTATTAGCCTTAAGTAATATTCTAATTTTGTGACACACGGAATTTTGGATTTTCATTTGTTGCCACTTCAAATCATCAAAATTAAATGAAATAAACATTTGAATGCATCAGTCTGTGTGCAATGAATAAATATAATGTACAAGTTACACCTTTTGAATGCAATTACTGAAATAAATCAAGTTTTTCAAAATATTCTAATTTACTGGCTTTTACCTGTATATGATCATCCGGTCAGAGCTAAGCATATTTCCGATCTCTGCTTCTGGACTGTTATCAGTTAGCATTGTTCCCTGTTAGCGCTATGGACTATAAAACACCTCCCCCTGCTATTCAGAAGAAAGAGTTGTGTGTTATGCAATCAAAACGCACTGTTATAAATTCCAAACACACTGCCCTACACTAGGGTGACAACGCTGCTCAGTGTGGTTATCACCCTAAGCAAGGAAAAAGGTTAAAAAAAGGTTAAAACAAAGGGAAAAAGGACCTGTAAGCTTCAATACTATCAGTTTTTGCTCTTGGATTTAGCTACATTTTAATTATTTCCACAGTTATAATTGAAGGACAATACATTTTGTATTTCCATTAAAGCTTTTGTGCTTGGAATGCAGCTTTAAAGTTGTTGTAAACCTTAGACATGAAATATAAACAAAGCATATTTCTCTATGATGTGTACTTGTCTCAATTAAGAGCACTAAGTGTCATTTCTGTGTTCCTCTGCTATCAGCAAGAGTCACTTCTGACAAGTTTTTCTGAGACCATGCTAAAAAAAAAGGTGACGGGAGGGATCTCCAGCACACAGCCTGTGATTGACAGCCTCAGCTCTGTCCCCGTGTGCTACGAAGGGGGTGTGTCCCTTCCCTCTAATTAGCTCTGCGAGCTATCCTCACTGAGCTCTGCAGTGTGTAATTTCAGTTCTCCATCCCCTGCTTTCTGACAGCATGGACAAGCTTTATAAATTCTGGACTTTGAATAGCTGTAGAGAAGACTGCAGATAGACAGGTACAACTTATGTAGGGGAATTTGTTTCAGTGGTTGGGGGCGGTAAAGATGCGGTTACATTGGGGTTTTTTTCCACCCCTCCAACCGCAAGTGTGAATGACCCCTAAAGGTTAAGCAGTGTTTATTCAAGCAATAAACACTGGGCAATGAACTGTGGTTTTGGGTGTTTATTCAAGCTTCTTGAGGAAGTTGTGCACTTTCTCTTGCAGGGCATTGTCCAGCTGTTTGTTCATGTTGTTTTTTTGGAGTTGCATCTGTTGTTTTTGGCGCTCAGCTTCCCTCACGGAAATCTTTTCTATACGGGAGATCTCGCTGAGTTGCTTGTATGTCAGTAAATCCATACTGCTGTGTGGTGTCCTCTCCAAAGCTGAGGTGGCTCGAGGTCTCCGTGCTGATTTCTCCAAACCCTGTGGATGTCTTATTGTGCTTTCCACCGATGTAATTTCTGTGTTTTCCATGAGTGGAACTATTCTGCCTGAGGTGACAAAGGGAAACGTTTTTGCTTCCCGATGTTTATATACGTTGGGCAAACCCTGACAGGTTGGAGGCCATTTTGGACGTGTACTGTTTTCGGCATACAGTTCTGTGCTGGTGGGCAAGAAGCTCTTGCTGAGACTGGAACCCTGCTTATCCCTTTTGTAGGTATGGATTTCATCCAGGACGTGATCCAGTGTTGACTGAGGCGTAATGGCCCGTTGGGTAAGCAGGACTTTCCTTTGTCTTACGATGTGGCCTACAGCTTGCTTCAGTTTGATGAGGCCGGCATAGTGCTGGTAATGTATGCTGTCCAACTTCTCACATAGACATGCGTCCTCTCGTTTGTTCTGGACATAGGCATTGGTTATAACTGGAGCAGACTTGGGACGGTGCTTGGGTAGTGGATCCATTGACGACATATTCTGTTCGTAGATAAAAGATGCAAGTAGTAAAATAGAAAAAAAAAACGACTTAAAGCATAAGTATTTTAACAAACTTTGCAACAGATTCCTACCCGTTTCTGTTCTTAAGGTGATAGTAAAGGCAATTTTTAATAACAAACATGTCATACTTAACTGCTCTGTGTAAGGGTTTTGCACAGAGCAGCCCAGATCCTCCTCTTCTCGGGTCCCCCGCTGGCGCTCCTGGCTCCTCCCTCCTGCCAAGTGCCCCATAGCGAACAGCTTGCTGTGGGCTCACCCAAGCAGGCTTGCTCCTAAGCCACTGCTCTGCATGTCCATTCACACACTGAGCCATGGCTTGGCCCCACCTCGTCTCCTTCTCTTCTCATTGTTTCATCGGTCATGGTTAACAATGGCTCCCGCACTGACAAAAAATTTGTTCATGTTCATTTTCGTTTCATTCGCTTTTGCTGTTTTCTGAAATTCAGAAATTCTAAAATTCGGAAATCCGAAAATTCGGATTTTCGAATTTCCAAATTCCGAATTTTCAGAATTCCAAAATTCGGAAATTCAAAAATTTTAAAATTTTAAAAAAGAAAGGAAATCAGTAAAATTCGAAATAATAACTAACTATTAAATTATAGGTATTGGAATTGCCTTTCAAATTTGGCTGTTTGTGAACATAACGAATACAAATTTTTCTAAAGTTACGAATTATCCGAAATAACGAATGCCGCATCTAAACAAATGGAATGGAACAAATTAATAATAAATAATAAAGAGGTTTTTTTTATTATTATTATTATTGTTATTTATTATTATTAGATTGTTATGTTCCATTCGTTTAGATGCGGCATTCGTTATTTCAGATAATTCGTAACTTAGGCTAAATTCATACTCGTTACGTTCACCAACAGCCAAATTTGAAAGGATATTCCAATACCTATAATTTAATAGTTATTATTAGTTAGTTATTATTTCAGATTTTCGGGTTTTCAAATTTTCAGATTTTAATTCTTATTTTTGAATTTTTAAATTTCCGAATTTCCATAATTTTCCAATTTCCGAAATTTAGAATTTTCCAATTTCCGTAATTTCCGAAATTTAGAATTTTCCAATTTCCGTAATTTCCGAATTCCGAATTTTCGGAAATTCGGAATTTCGGAAATTCAGAAATTCAGAAATTGAAAAGTTCGGAAGTTTCGCAATTAACAAATTTGTCAAAATTCATTAAAAAAGGAATTCGGAACTAAACGAATTGCACATGTCTACTGTTTTCATTACTAAAATCTTTTATATACTGTAGTCCCTTATCATCCCCTCCAAGAGCTTGCATACTATTGATGTTAGGCTAACTGGTCTATAATTCCCAGGGATGTATTTTGGCCCTTTTTTAAATATTGGTGCTACATTGGCTTTTCTCCAACCCACCGGTACCATTCCAATCAGTAGACTGTCAGTAAAAATTAGGAACAATAGTCTGGCAATTACATGACTGAGTTCTCTAAGTACCTTCGGGTGCAAGCCATCTGGTCACTGTGATTTATTAATGTTAACAAGTCTATTTCTAATTCTGTCCTCTGTAATCTGTCTATTCCTTAACGGAAGGGAGGAGGTACTTTTCCATGAAGAAGCAAGACCTGAAACAATGCTCTAGAGATTGCTTCTCTAATAAACGTGTCTGTCACCACATCATCTACAACACCAGTGGTATATTTAGGTTTTGTGCTGTCCTAGGCCTGACTAAACCCGTGCACCTCCTAATTTAAATATGACCCACCCATTCCTGTTAAGGCCACACCCCTTCCTTTTTAAGACCCGCCCTGTCATCTGTAAATCACTGTGTTCTCCTGGCAGGGACGTCTCCCTGACCCCCCCCCCCCGAGTTAACATGATAGCTCCACAGTCAGTGTTGATGGGGGAATCGAGCAATTTTCTTATTTTCTTTCCTGCAACCTATGGTTGCAGGAAGGAAAATTGCTTAATCTACGGCCTGCTTAAGGGTCCTTTCATACCAGGTGCAGTGGGACTGTGTTTTGTGGCTATTCCCACGCAGCCCCACAGCACCCCAACACAAGACAAGGAAAAATGACGGCCTGTGCTGCAGTGGTGTGCAGGCGGTGTCTACTGAAGAAAGTTCTGTGTGCAGTACTTTTTTTCCAGCCCAGCACGGGTCACCACATGGCAGTCGCTAGAACTCTATAAATGTGACAATTCAATAAAGTTTGTTTGCAAAAAAAATATAAAAAAAAAAACACAGTGCACTGCACCGGTATCAGTACATCAACATTGCGTGGGTCCTGCTGGACCTCACCACACCACATACGTTGCAACTCAGCAGCTGGTGTGAATGGACCTTAAGCTCCTGTGTTGAGAGGCTTTTGCTTGCTTCAAGTAGATCTTCCATACCTATGCAACTCTATTGGAATGCAAAATCTGCATGAAGCACAGGTAAATGCAGGTCAGAAGGAGGTCAAATGCACCTGTCAATGAATTCTGAATGGTCACTGAAACATCTCAAGCTGATGTCAGAACAAATGCCAGGGCCAAGTGATAACAAAGGTACTTCCAGTGGTGGAAGTGCTCATATTCACCTGCTAAAATACTCCTAATTGACATATTGGGCCAGGAGATAGGGTTTGGTTAAATCCACATTTGTGGATTATTGGACATACAATGCTAATCTGATCACACAGGTATCGCTCTTGGCTGTCGATGCCACTTATACCAGGAGGAACACCAGGGATGGGGACCTGCTCAACTAATTTTCCATTTGATTGTGATTATGTGACATTCACAAACCAGTTTCATAGTCAAAGAATTAAGACTCAATCAGGCCAAAAATGACACCGAAATATGTCATGCCACAGACTGAAAGATCTTTAACCTGTGTGTGTTTAATTACAATACATTTTTCTAAATAAAACTGGAATAACTGGCATAAAGACGTTCCTATAGAGAAAAACGTAAGACAAATCAGCAGGTTGCAAAAAACATGAGCAAAATACGTTCCAGCTTTACTTCTCATCCAGAAGACTACAAACCTCCGTATTTTCCTTACACCAACACCGGAGCTCTCAAGATTTAACCCCATCAACTTTAGGGCAACGGGTAAGACTCATTAGCGCTCAAAGTATGACTAATGCCCTGTACACACGACCGGTTTTCCCGTCGGAATAAACTCTAAAGGTTTTTCCGACAGAGTTCAGACAGAATTCCGCTCAAGCTGTCTTGCATACACTCGGTCACACCAAATTCCGACCGTCCAGAACGCGGTGACGTATAACACGTACGACGGTACTAGAAAACGGAAGTTTAATAGCCAGTAGCCAATAGCTTCCATCTCGTACTTGCTTCAGAGCATGCGTCGTTTTTGGTACGTCGGAACAGCATACAGACGATCGGTTTTTCCGATGGGAATTGGTTCCGTCAGAAAAATTTAGAATGTGTTCTCTTTCTAGGTCTGTCAGAATTTTCGACGTAAAAAGTCTGATGAGGCATACACATGATCGGAATATACGATGAAAAGTTCCCGTCTGACTTTTTCTGTCGGACATTCTGCTCGTGTGTACACGGCATAACACGGAAATATTCACGTAATCACTTTATATATCTCCTCAAAGTTATCACGCAGGAAGGAAACCACCTAAATGCCCTCTTCAGAGTTGTCAGTGAGAATGCAAAGAACAAAAACCCTTTGCTGCCACACCTGGGGGCTTCCCTCCTCTCTTCTCCATGCTATTGACACAGAGAGACCTGGGAAGAAGTTACATTACATATGGATGCCACGGAGGAGGATAGGCAGAGCATTAGGCTGCTAAGATCTGCTGCCAGTGCTGCACTCACTAGTATTGGCGGCCACCAGTTGTATTAAGTGCGGCCGCCGGTCTGTCCGAACGTCAGGCCAGTCACCAGCTGCCGGTCTGTATTATCATACAGGCAGCAGTGCGGTCACTTTATGGGGACCCCAGACCAATTTGCCTCCTGGAATATGCCCCCTGGCCAAGTCCACCCCATAAGGCTGTCGCTACACTAAAAGTGTAGGGCAAGCCGGTGGGGACTCTTTTCATGAAGGAGCCAAGAGGAGGCAGATTTTTCGTGCCGTCGTAGGCCTGGGCCTTGTCGGCCTAAGCCAAGATACAGCATTGTACAAAGCCCGGGATGCACAGCTTGGGATCTGGAGTGAAAGTAGTTTGAAATGCCTGGTTTATGGTATTAAGAATGGATTCCCAGTATCTGTATAATTCTGGGCATTGCCACAACATATGAATTAGATCCCTATGATAGCCTACTACAATTTTTTGAATTAAAAAAAAAGACAACAGTAAAGTTAGTCCAATTTTTTTTTATATTGTGAAAGATAATGTTACGCCGAGTAAACTGATAAATTGATACCCAACATGTCACGCTTCCCGCTCGTGGAATGGCGACAAACTTTTACCCTTAAAAATCTCCATAGGCGATGTTTAAAAAATTCTACAGGTTGTATGTTTTGAGTTAAAGAGGAGTTCTAGGCCTAGAATTATTGCTCTTGCTCTAACTATCGTGGCGATACCTCACATGTGTGGTTTGAACACCGTTTTCATATGTGGGCGCTACTCACCTATGCATTTGCTTCTACGCGCGAGCTCTGCGGGACGGGGCGCGTTTAAATTTATTTTTTTTCTTATTTATTTTACCTTTTCTTTTATATTTTTACACTGTTCTTTTAAAAAAAATGGTGTCACTTTTATTCCTATTACAATCCCTTGTAATAGAAAAAAAGCATGACACGACCTTATAAAGTTGAGATCTGGGGACAAAAAGACCTCAGATCTCATATTTACACTAAAATGCAATAATAATAATAAAAAAAAAAAAAAATTTAATTCAATTTGAAAAAAAAAAAGCCTGTCCCTTTAAGAGCTATGGGCGGAAGTGAGGTTTTGACCACTTTTATCTGAAAGTTATCCGCCGCAGAGACCACTTTTATCTGAAAGCAGACCACCCGCTGAAGAAGAGGATACTGGGGTTATGGCAGCTAGCTGCTGTCATAACAACAATATTCCTCTTCAAAGTAGCGACGTAAAACGACGGCAGGCGGTCCGTAAGTGGTTAAAACTCAGCAGCTACAGTATTTGTAGCTGCTGACTTTTACATTTTTGTTTACCGGGTGAAGATCCTCTTTAAGGTAGTGTTTTTATTATATGGTCATGTAACAACCTAAGACCTATCTCCTTACTCCCTTTTGCCTCCAAACTCCTTGAATGTTTAGTCTACAACCGACTGAGTGACTACTTCATTGAGAATAACCTTCTTGATCCCCTTAGTCCGGATTTCGTCCACAGCACTCCGCAAAAACTACTCTCCTAAAACTCAAACGACTTACTAACAGCTAAAACCAACAGTGATTATTCCATACTCTTACTCTTGGACCTCTCCACTGCTTTGATACAGTTGATCAACCCCTCCTCCTCAAAAAACTAAATTTGTTTGGTCTTAATGGCTGTCCTCTCCATTGATTTGAATCTTACTCACCGCACCTTCAGTGTCACAACTCCATTTCCTCCTCTCCAACTCCTCCTACCGTTGGGGTCCCCCCAAGGTTCTGTCCTTGGACCTCTACTGTTCTTGATCTACTTGTCTCCCGTGGCTTCCGCTATCATTTATATCCTAATGACACCCAAATCTATCTCTCTACCCCTCAGCTTACCCCATCAGTCTTCTCACACATCACTAATTTACTAACAGACATATCAGCCTGGATGTTATACCTTTTCCTCAAACTGAATCTATCTAAAACCAAGCCCATAATATTTCCTCCTCCATGTGCCCCTTCCCCTGACTTCTCTGTAAAGATCAATGGCACAACTACCCACCCATCCCCACATGCCTGGGTGCTAGGGGTAACCCTAGACTCTGAACTGTCCTTTCAGGCCCACATCCCTGTCCAAATCCTTAGCCTCCGCAACATCTCTAGAATACACCCCTTTTTAACCAATGACACCACCAAGCTTCTAATTCACTCCCTGGTTATCTCTCGCCTAGACTACTGCAACTCCCTTCTCATTGGATCACCTTTACATACACTATCCCCCCTTCAGTCCATATTAATGCTGCTGAAAGATGCATCCACCTTACCAACCGTTCAGTGTCCTCTACCTCTCTCTGCCAATCCCTCCACTGGCTTCACCTCACCCAACGAATAAAATTCAAAGTACTAACAATAATTTACAAAGCCATCCACAACTCTGCCCCCCCCCCCCCCCCCAGCTACATCACTAAAATACCGACCAGGCCGCTCTCTTCGGTCCTCCCAAGACCTCCTGCCCTCTAGCCCCCTTGTCACCTCCTCCCATGCTTGCCTCCAGGATTTCTGCAGAGCTACTCCCATTCTTTGGAACTCCCTACCCCAATCTGCCCAACTGTCCCCTAATCTATCCATTTTTAGACAATCCCTGAAAATCTTTCTTTTTAAAGAAGCCTATCCTGCTTCTAACTAATACACTGTTTTACTTTCTCCATCAGTTCATTCCCCCACAGCTATTACCTTTTGTATCAATTGACCCTCCCTCTTAGATTGTAAGCTCTAACGAGCGGGGCCCTCTGAGTCCTCTTGTACCAAATTGTAATGTCTTCCTTCATTTTGTTATCCGCTGCACAAACTGTTGGCGCTATATAAATCCTGTCTAATAATAATATGTATTGGAGTATTATCCTATATGTTTTTGTAGGCTTTAGTAACATCTTAGAGCAGCCTTTTTTAACCAGGGTGCCTTCAGGTTTCTTCAGGGCTGTCTTGGCAAAATACCTGAAAATTGACCGAAAATTGTATACAAGCCAGCGGATAGATCAAGCCTGCCTTTTAGTTACACAAAGCCACAGGTTTTCATTGTGCACCATTCCAACCTTCTAGGAGCTGGTGTCTTATCAACCATTGAAATCATCGGTTGATAAGGAGGACATCAGGATCCTGCACAGCATCCTTGATTGCCCCTAACCTGCCCCATCAGTACTGGGGTCACATTAGCTGAGTGAGGGAGAGAAATCGAGGGAGAAAAGAAACATTGGAATTAGGGTTGTCCCGATACTGATACTAGTATCAGTACCGATACCGAGCATTTGCCCGAGTACTTGTACTCGGGCAAATGCTCCGATGCTTCACCTGATACCTAGACAGTCAGGGTGATCGGTGCGGAGGGGGAGTTACAAGCACCAATTTCAATAAAGCCTGACAGCCGTTTCTCCTCTTTTCTTCCCCCCTATCAGCTGCTTTAGTGAAATCTACACAGCGGTGATCAGTGCTTGTAACTGCCCCCAAAGCCGCACTGATCACCGCTGACTGTCCCTGTATCCTCCTTCAGTCCCCCTCTGTTCTGCTGCTGTCCCCCTCAATGTCCCCCTCCATGCTGCTTTTCCCCTCCGTTCTCCTCCATGTCCCCCTCCCCCCTCCATTCTGCTGTCCTCCTCCGTTCTCCTCCGTGCTGCTGTCCCCCTCCGTTCTCCTCCATGCTGCTGTCCCCCTCCATTCTCCTCCATGCTGCTGTCCCCCTGCGTTCTTATCCTCTGCCCCCTCCGTTCTCCTCTGTGCTGCTGTCCCCCTCCATTCTCCTCCGTGCTGCTGTCCCCCTTCGTTCTCATCCTCTGCTCCCTCCGTTCTCCTCCATGCTGCTGTCCCCCTCCGTTCTCCCCCGTGCTGCTGTCCCCCTCCGTTCTCCTCCGTGCTGCTGTCCCCCTCCGTTCTCCTCCGTGGTGCTGTTCCCCTCCGTTCTCATCCTCTGCCCCCTCCGTTCTCATCCTCTGCCCCCTCCATTCTCCTCCGTGCTGCTGTCCCCCTCCGTTCTCCTCCTCTGCCCCCTCTGTTCTCCTCCGTGCTGCTGTCCCCCTCCATTCTCCTCCGTGCTGCTGTCCCCCTCCATTCTCCTCTGTGCTGCTGTCCCCCTCCGTGCTGCTGTCCCCCTCCGTTCTCATCCTCTGCCCCTCCGTTCTCCTCCGTGCTGCTGTCCCCCTCCGTTCTCCTCCTCTGCCCCCTCCGTTCTCCTCCGTGCTGCTGTGCACCTCCGTTCTCCTCTTCTGCCCCCTCCGTTCTCCTCCGTGCTGCTGTCCCCCTCCATTCTCCTCCTCTGCCCCTCCGTTCTCCTCCATGCTGCTGTCCCCCTCCATTCTCCTCCTCTGCCCCCTCCGTTCTCCTCTGTGCTGCTGTCCCCCTCCGTTCTCCTCCTCTGCCCCCTCGATCTTTCAGGATGGAAAGCGGAGGTAGGAGCCAGCAAAGGAGCCTGGCTCCTTCCTTTTCCGAATGAACAGTCAGTGATAACTGACTCTGTCCATTCACATAACTGAAACACCGTAACCTGTGTTTACGATGCTTCAGTTTATGAATGGAGAGGAGCATCTGTCTCCTCTCCATTCATTTTCAGTGCAGCTGAGGCTGCTGAGAAGGGGACTGGGAAACATGTGTCCTCAATCCCTTTCCCTGTCTCAAAGGGGAGATGTCAGGGGTCTATTAACACCCCTGATATCTTACCAAAGCCCCCCAACAGGGCTAATAATAATGAAAAACAAAAGAATTGCAATAAATAATAAAAAGAAATTAATTGTAAAAAATAATAAAAAATAAAATAAAAAAACACACTGACACTGTCCACTCCCCCCCCCCCCTTAAAAAAAAGAAAGCATTGTAAAAAAAACATAACAAAATAAATTGTAAAAAATAATTTAAAAAATGAATTGTAAAAAATACAATTGTAAAAACAAAAAAACTACTGACATACGTGGCACTGTCACATGACATTAAAAAAAAGTATCGGTAATCAGTATCAGTGAGTACTTGAAAAAAAGTATCGGTACTTGTACTCGGTCTTAAAAAAGTGGTATCGGGACAACCCTAATTGGAATACTAGTCAGTACTTATGTGCTGTGGAAGAATAAGCCTAGGTTCACACTATGAACCTCATGTAAATTGTACAGGAATTGCACTGTATTCCTGTTCAATTCACACGTGATTCCGTGTGGTAAGAATTGAGCCCAATTATTTTGAATGGGGTCAAGTCGCAATGCATTGCACCAAAGTCATACATCAATTTTGAAACCGCACCACAACAAAGAATGTGTGGATGTTGCTGCATTATGTAGCTTCGTTTTTTTACATTTTAGAACGGGGTGCATCAAGATTGTGAAGAATTTTAAAGGGGGTCTTGACTGAAAATAAGGTTGAGAAATACTGTCCTAGAAGACTAAATTGGACCATGCCTGTTGGTTCTCCCTTTGGTGGGCTGTACAGTGGGGGCCTCACTTTCCCACAGCTCCCGGAACAGACACCCGCTGGCAGTTACCATCAATAAGGCTCTTTGGTTTTAAGTTCTCCTGGTTCAATCTGGTTTGTACGTGTAAAATGTTAGCAATTTGTCCCAAAATTGATGTGACCCACTTTATGTGGACATATGTATGATGTTTTTTCTTAATTTGTTCATTTTCTTTTTGTAGACATCCTGTCAGTATCATCTACTTCTGAAAAAGTTAATTAATACAGTAAAACCTTGGATTGTGAGCATAATGCCGCGTACACACGATCGGAATTTCGGCCCGCAAAAGACCGATGAGAATTCTGCATCGGAAAATGCGACCGTGTGTATGCTCCATCAGATTTTTGCTGGCAGAATTCCAGCCAGCAAAAGACTGAGAGCATGCTCTCAATTTTTCGGTCAGGAAAAGTTCCTTTCCGAAAATGCGATCATCTGTGGCAATTCCGACACGCAAAATTCCTACGCATGCACGGAAACAATTTGACGCATGCTCGGAAGCATTGAACTTCATTTTCTCGGCTCGTCGTAGTGTTGTACGTCACCGCGTTCTTGACGGTCGTAAGTTCAGCGAACTTTTGCGTGACTGTGTGTATGCAAGGCAAACTTGAGCGGAATCAGAAAAGCCATCATATCTTTTTCCGACGAGAAGTCCGATCGTGTGTACGCGGCATAATTCGTTCCGGAAACATGCTTGTAAATGAAAGCACTTGTATATCAAGGCAAATTTCCCCATAAGAAATAATGGAAACTCAAATGATTTGTTCCACAACCATTTATTCATAAGTCCTTCAGTTTATAGTCCATATAAAAAGATTATAGCAATGTGATATGTTGTCTAACCATAAAATGTCCATCCACAAATGGAAGCCTCCACAAGGAGATTAGAAGCAAAATCCAGCAGGCGCTACAGAATATAAAAGAGAAGAGAGATGCCTCTAAGTGTAGCAATATGGTTACATTTAATGAAGGTACAACATTTAGCAACTCACATGGTTGATGCTGTCCTCGTGGAGCGCAGCATGGAAGGGACGATGCCATTGGCAGTGAGGAGGATGATTTATGTGGACAGCTTTACCCTGGATACCTGCATACTTAGATGTGCCTCTTTTAATCATCAACCATGTGAGTTTCTAAATGTTATACCTTCATTAAATGTAACCATATTGCTACACTTAGAGGCACCTCTCTTCTCTTTTATACTCAGTTCTGATGTGATGCTACATTTATATCAAGACATCGCTTCTATATCAAGTCAAAATGTATTAAAAAATGTTGCTTGTCTTGCAAAACGTTCTCAAATCAAGTTACTCTCAAACCAAGGTTTTACTGTATTCGCATAATGTTTTGAAACTCATGATGCAATTCATCCATCTATTTATACTGTAAGTTTATGGAATTTAGCTTTGTTGGAAGATTGTACGTAGAAATATGTATTTTGTATTATTACTGTCTATAGTAAAATACCGTAGACTGACAATAGCAAATCAGCTCTTCTGTGTGTTTTTAATTCTCCTACATTTTAATTAATATCAATATTAAATATCTAAAATATTTTTAATTAAGTGGATATTTAATAAAATTAAGGGCTGGATCATAGTGTCGCATCACATGTGGTTCGCACAGGACTTGCCCTGCATTTGTCTAAAAATCACATGCGATTCTGTGCGGTGCATTTGAGCTCATCATTTTGTAGGACTCAAATCGCACCGCATTCGTACGAAAAAAGGTGCAGGTACCTTATTTTTGCTGCACCGGAATCAGATCACATGGGTGTTCATACCCATGCGATCCAATTCAAGCAAGCGCACTGCATTCTGTGACCTGCTTTTGGTGTTAACTTTCAATTGACACCTGCAGCAGATTGTATGAACACAGTTGTTGTGGAAATGTTAATAAGATGTATTGACAGTGCAATTGTAATGTTGTGCGATGAGATGTGGGAAATGCAGCAATTCCTGTGCGTTTCCAGCATCGCATCAGTGTGAACCTAGCCTAAAAGATTGCATATATGTTTGTTGTCCAGATGTACTGCTATAAAGCCCCACAGGCATTCAATTTAGTTTTTTTTTTGGAATATAAGGGATGGAGGGACATCTGTCTATGCACCAGACCTAAAATGATTGGATAATGTTTTAACCCAAGTGAACATACTGTTTCCTTGTTAATACAAGAAATGTTTTTACTTTATTATGTATCATGAGATTTCTCACATTTTGATCTATGAGGTTTAAGTTTTACATGGCGTGAAAATATAATGGGGGGGGGGGGTGAATTAAATATTGATGCTGCACCACTTTTCTGGTATTAATCCCTCTTGATGATGTATTCCGCCAAATTTATGAAGTATCTGCACCGTGTCTCGTGCACCAAATTCAGGTGATTCTAAAATGCGCCATTTAGACATTGTGGCGCACTGAATGTGCTGTTGCAATGAATGCTCCAAATTCAAATAAAACACTGCCAGCTTGTATCTTTTGAAAGACCAATTCTCTTTTGGCGTACGGAAAAAAACTGGTACAGACAAAATTTGCGAAAGTGTCTTTAGTGCATACCTAAGTGGCGCAGCATGCACAAAGTACAAGTTCTAGACAGGCACCTGCTGCACCATTGTTAGAACACATGAGAGACGCTTTTGCAAAATCTGCCTGCTCTGGTTTTTATGAATTCCAGGGAATATGTTCCCATTTACTACCATTAAAGTTCCAGTTTGGGCTAAAAGTTTTTGACTTGTAATTCGGGGGATTTAGGCACAGAGGAATGCAATGCATTTTTAAAAAAAATCTCTTAATTGATGCATTTTTTTGGTTCATTCACTTACACTAAATTGCCAAAAGTATTGGGACGCCTGCCTTTACACGCACATAAACTTTAATGGCATCCCAGTCTTAGTCCGTAGGGTTCAATATTGAGTTGGCCCACTCTTTGCAGCTATAACAGCTTCAACTCTTCTGGGAAGTCTGTCCACAAGTTTTAGGAGCGTGTCTATGGGAATGATCATTCTTCCAGAAGCGCATTTGTGAGGTCAGGCACTGATGTGGACTAAAAGGCCTAGGCTCTCAGTCTCCGCTCTAATTCATCCCAAAGGTGTTCTATCGGGTTGAGGTCAGGACTCTCTGCAAGCCAGTCAAGTTCCTCTATCCCAAACTCGATCATCCATGCCTTTATGGACCTTGCTTTGTGCACTGGTCCAAATCATTTGGTGGAGGGGGGATTATGGTGTGGGGTTGTTTTTCAGGGGTTGGGCTTGGCCCCTTAGTTTCAGTGAAGGGAACTCTTAAGGCATCAGCATACCAAGACATTTTGGACAATTTCATACTCCCAACTTCGTGGGAACAGTTTGGAGATGCCCCTTCCTGTTCCAACATGCGCACCAGTGCACAAAGCAAGGTCTATAAAGACATGGATGATCGAAAATACGCTTCTGGAAGAATGGTCAAACATCCCCATAGACACATTCCTAAACCTTGTGGACAGCCTACCCAAAAGAGTTGAAGCTGTTATAGCTGCAAAGGGTGGGCCAACTCAATATTGAACCCTACAGACTAAGACTGGGATGCCATTAAAGTTCATGTACATGTCAAGGAAGAAGGTCCCAATATTTTTGGTAATATAGTGCATCTAAACCCAAGACCACAAATGCCATATATTGCAGCTTACAAATCCTTAGATGTGGTGGCTGCATTAGCTACAAGTACAGAAAAAATACCTGTTGGTCTTGTCAGAAATTAAAATTTCTTTCCCAGAAGAGTTGAAGCTGTTATAGCTGCAAAGGGTGGGCCAACTCAATATTGAACCCTATGGACTAAGACTGGGATGCCATTGGTGTCCCAATACTTTTGGTAATATAGTGTACATTGAAACATCCTTTTCAAATATGAAATGTAAACTATCAGGCAAACAATGGAAAAAAAGGAGGAAATGTACTAATTTTTGGTGCACACAGAATCTGGTGCAGCTGTGCATATAGTAACCAATCAGCTTCTAGGTTCTATTTAAAAAAACCTTAATTGAACAAGCTGAAGTTAGAAGCAGATTGGTTACTATGAACATCTGCACTAGTGTGCACCAGCTTTAGTAAATCCGCCCAGAATTACAAAGAGCATCTCGTGGGAACAAATACTAATTTGGCAAACATTATGTACAATGTTTTGAAATCTTAGATGTAGAACTAAGCAATTATAATCAAATTATAATCTTATAATTATAGTATTGCAATTAAAGTTATACAATTAAAAAATGATAAACTCTTCCACTTCTCTTACCTCTAATTCGTTTAGTATCCTGCGGCTTGATATTGGGAGATACAAAGCGACATATAATACAGACGTGCCTTAGTCTTATTACAAGCTCTGTGCTGTGTGTTTATTTGGTGCCGTACAATAGAATGAATTGATCACGTTGTGTTTGCAGAAGTCACCTCTTCCCGTTAGGATGTGGGAGGTCTGAGCTTTGTCACCTGTACAGTGTTTGGGTACAGAACTGTTTACTCTATGAAAGTGGATACTGCTATTGAATTATGGAAAATAAGGTGGCTGGGTGCTTTCCACCTAAAATGTTATGGAGTGCCTAGCAAACATAGCTCTCCAGAGCTGACCAACCTACCTAGAGATGTAGAAAATGTGTACGACAAGGGTTGTAGTGAACGCACCAAGCCTGGCAGAAAATAACACATAAAGGCCATCGCTGGGATAAAGATTAGCCTCCTCCTACCCTTCACACTTACCTCTAATGCGCGTACACACGATCGGAATTTCGGCCCGCAAAAGACCGATTCCGGAACTTTCAGAAAAAGTTCCTATCCGAAAATGCGATCGTCTGTGGCAATTCCGACGCGCAAAATTCCTACGCATGCTCGGAAACATTTTGACGCATGCTCGGAAGCATTGAACTTCATTTTCTCGGCTCGTCGTAGTGTTGTACGTCACAGCGTTCTTGACGGTCGTAAGTTCAGCGAACTTTTGCATGACCGTGTGTATGCAAGCCAAGCTTGAGCGGAATTCCGTTGGAAAAGCCATCGTATCTTTTTTCGACGAGAAGTCCGATCGTGTGTACGCGGCATAACTGATTCTTATATTATAAAAAAAAGGAAATTCCCTTTTCACATATCAAAATCCGCAGGCACTTGTCTCTGCAGTCCTAAGTCTTCTTTCCTCTTCCATTGGCTGTCCAGTGGTAGGGTCCTCTCAGGATCCAGAAGAAGAGTGATGTCATCGCAAGGGGACTGTCAAGGTTTGACCAGCGAGGGAACATATGCAGCCCTGGATTAAAGGCATTCTATGCATGCAGGTAAAAAACCTTCTACATGCAGCTTCTTCCCCAGCCCCCCCCTTAAACATACCTGACCCCGATCTTGATCCAGTGAGGCTCTCTTGGCTATCTTGGCTCTCCCTCCTCATGGGCTCAGATGCAGCTTCGGGAGCCATTGGCTCCTGCTGCTGTCAATCAGTCAGTGAGGAGGGAGCTGGGGGGGGCGGTGCTGAGCCACACTCTGTGTGTCTTGTTGACACAGAGTTGGCTCGGGAGCAAGCACACACTAGTGCCCCCAGAGCAAAACGTTGTAGCAAGCTATATGTGCCCTCAGCAGGGGGGTTATGCCGGGAGCATAGATGGAGGAACCCAGAAGAGGAGAATCAGGGTTGCTCTGTGTAAAGCTTTTACACAGAGCAGGTAAGTCATGTTTGTTATTTAAAAAAAATAAAAGTCTAAGTTTACAATCACTTTAAATAGCTGCCTTTATACTGTAGCTGTAAAAGGAGTGTAATTTACACATCTGCAAATACCTGAGACCTGTGCTAAACATTTTATGCACTCATTTCATTATGATTGTGCACAATAAATACTGAATAATACACAGTACTGTAATGGCTAAAGACTAAATGATCTTTCTATACAACTTTATAGATAGATATATGAGATCAGCAGACAGATTCGTTGTGAGAGGAAGGGGAGGGATTTCTTATTTGTTTTCAACTAGTGTTTACTACAGTGATCTCTGTGATTGGATATCACAATGCTCACAAGGTACAGAGTCACTCTAATTGGCTGTGTGCTTTTTTGCCTATGATCTGCACCCTCTAATGACAGCACAACCACAGGCATTGTGAATGCACCTGGTGTTCATGCCTGTTGCTGAGAAGACACCCACTACTGAGAAAACACACATCCATCCTCATTCATGACCCATCCCTGGCTCATCCATCCTCATTCATGCTCCATCCCTGGCTCATCCATCCTCATTCATGCTCCATCCCTGCCTCATCCATCCACATCCCTGCTCATCCATGCTCCATCTCTGGCTCATCCATCCTCATTCATGCTCCATCCCTGGCTCATTTATCCACATTCATGCTCATCCATGCTCCATCTCAGGCTCATTCATCCACATTAACGCTCCATCGCTGGCTCACCCATCCACATTCATGCTCCATCCCTGGCTCATCCATCCACATTCCTGCTCATCCATGCTCCATCCCTGGCTCATCCATCCACATTCCTGCTCATCCATGCTCCATCCCTGGCTCATCCATCCTTATCCATGCTCATCCATCCCCATCCATGGCTCATCCATGCTCATCCATGCCACATCAGTGATCATACATGCCACATCCATGCCACTTCAGTGCTTATCCGTGCTACATCCAAGCCACATCAGTGCTCATCCATGCCACATCAGTGATCATCTGTGCCACATCCATGCCATATCAGTGCTCATCCGTGCCACATCCATGCCACATCAGTGCTCATCCATGCCACATCAGTGCTCATCCATACCACATCAGTGATCAGCCATGCCACATCAGTGCCTATCCATGCCACATCAGTGCCTATCCATGCCACATCAGTGATCATCTGTGCCACATCCATGCCATATCAGTGCTCATCCGTGCCACATCCATGCCACATCAGTGCACATCCATACCACATCAGTGATCAGCAATGCCACATCAGTGCTCATCCGTGCCACATCCATGCCACAGCAGTGCTCATCCATGCCACATCAGTGATAATCCGTGCCACATTCATGCCACATTCATGCCACATCAGTGATCATCTGTGCCACATCCATGCCACATCAGTGATCATCCGTGCCACATCCATGCCACATCAGTGATCATCTGTGCCACATCCATGCCACATCAGTGCTCATCCATGCCACATCAGTGATCAGCCATGCCACATCAGTGCTCATCCATGCCACATCAGTGCTCATTTGTGCCACATCCATGCCACATCAGTGCTCATCCATGCCACATCCGTGCCACGTCAGTTCCCATCCATGCCACATCAGTGCTCATCCGTGCCACATCAGTGCTCATCCATGCCACATCAGTTCTCATCAGTGCTACATCCATGCCACATCCGTGCCACATCGGTGCTCATCCGTGCCACATCCATGCCACATCAGTGCTCATCAGTGCCATACAAAAGTGTGATAGGTAGTCAAATTAGATTTAAAATGTATGTCCCTAGAACACCTGATGGTGCTCCCTGCGTGTTGGGCCTCTGTATGTGGCCAGGCTGTGTAAAAGTCTCACACGTGGTATCGCCATACTCAGGACGAGTAGCAAAATATATTTTGGGGTGTAATTTTTGTTATGTACATGCTATGTGTTAGCAATATCTTATAAATGAACAAAACGCGTTTTCATTTTCTTAACACATTTTCCAAAAATTTGTGGACAAAAAATGACATGTTCAAAAGATCCATTATGCCTCATAGAATATACGTTGGGGTGTTTACTTTCCAAAATGGGGTCATTTTTTCTGCCTTTCCATTGTCCTGGTGCTTCACGGCCTTCAAAATTGTAAAAGGTAGTCTAAAAATGATATGTGTAATTTATGCTCCTAGAACTCCTAACGGTGCTTTTTGCATGTTGGGCCTTTGTATGTGGCCAGGCTGTGTAAAAGTCTCACACATGTGGTAACACCATACTCAGGAGGAGTAGTAGAATATATTTTAGGGTGTAGTTGCAAGTATGCATATGCTGTGTGTGAGAAATAACCTGTTAATATGACAATTTTGTGGGGAAACATTTAAAAAAAAATCTTCATTTTGCAAAGAATTGTGGGAAAAAAATTACAACTTCAAAAACTCACCATGCCTCTTACTTAATACCTTGGAATGTCTACTTTCCAAAAAGGGGTCATTTGGGGGTATTTGTACTTTCCTGGCTTGTTAGGGTCTCCTGAAATGAGATAGGCCGGGTGTGATCAATTTTCAATGATTGGCACTATAGTTTTTAGATTCTATAACTTCCACAAAGACTAAATAATATGCACTTTTTTGGTTATTTTTACCAAGGACACGTAACAGTATAAATTTTGGCCAAAATTTATGAAGAAAAATTACTAATTTGCAAAATTTTATAACAGAAACAAAGAAAATGCATTTTTTTACAAAATTTTCGGTATTTTTTTATTTATAGCGCAAAAAATAAAAAACCCAGCGGTGATTAAATACCACCAAAAGAAAGCTCTATTTGTGTGAAAAAAAGGACAACAATTTCATATGGATACAGTGTTGCATGACTGAGTAATCATTCAAAATGTGAGAGCACCGAAAGCTGAAAATTGGTCAGGTTAGGAAGGGGGTTTAAGCGCCCAGTGGGCAAGTGGTTAAAAGCCTTTACAGGTTACCACTTTAGATTTACAGAGGGGTTCTGGTGCTAGAATTATTGCTCTCAATCTGACGTTCGTGGCAATACTTCACATGTGTGGGGTGATCAGTGTTTACGCATTAAAGGGGGTTGTAAACCCTCATGGGGATGGGGGAATGACTTTTTTTATTATTTTTTTTTTTTATTTTTACACTCTACTTTTAATTTTTTTAATCACTTTTACTGTTATCACAGGGAATGTAAACATCCCTTGTGATAGCAATAGGCAGTGATAGGTCCTCTTTACTGAGACATCTGGGGTCTCTATTAAACCCCAGATCTTTCCTCTGCCCTTAAATGCTTCAGAGCATACCAAGATTTTTTTTTAAACCAGTACAGTTTGTTTACAACCGGGGAAACCAGAAGTGATGAAATACTCATCGCTTCTGGTTTCTTAGACCATAGAGCTAATTGGGGCCATTCCGGTCCCCGATCAACTCTAGGGTCAGCCGGCAAAACTGCCAGCTGCAGTTCCGGGTTCTCTGGAGGGACGGGAGAGCCAGGAAGGCAGAGGAAGACGGTGGGAGGAATGGGGACCTCCCTCCTGCTACTTGTAAAAAGCAATCCAGGATTGCTTTTACATGATGCTGATACAACCATCACACCGGTATAACCACTGAAACCCCATACGTCGTGGTGCAGCAATTGGTAATGTCACAGGGTGTAATTCCAGGCTAAACTAATATCATCATCCAGAACTGTGAAAGTACTAAAGGTAAAAATCCCACACAAAACTGCCCTGAACTTGGGGGCAAAACTTTATTGTATCTTTCTCAAAAAAAGTCAGCCTGGTGAAAGATGTGGATGGATCCCAGGCAGTGTTTAATCACTTTACTTAGTTACGACGTTATCCTGCTTTTTAAAAGGGCACATATCGATTTTTTAAAGGGATCATCTAGGGTTGCAAGTCTAGAGGAAAACAGATTTAATGTCTAGCTATCTTCTGTAATCTACCAATTGCCCTGTTGCCCACATAATGAATGTAGCTTCCTTTTCCTAAACAGGGCTGCTAGTAAATTTTGTGGTGCTAGGTGGTAACTAGCCTGGCTAATTGGTAGTCTTGATCAAATGGTTTTCTCCTTGAGTTTAACTGTGATTTTTTTCCTCTGTCAATAGGTGACACTGTTGCCTTTGGCATTAAAATGATAAATTACAGTGAATTCAGGGTATGAGTGAATATGCCTTTCTCAACCAATCAGCACAAGCTTCTTTGGCCGTTGAGGCTGCTGGGATAGTCTATTTATTTGGAGAGAGTCAGGTGATCGGGGTTCTTTCCACCCGGGCTGCGGCCTGGGTGGGTGTGTGTGAAACAGCAGCTGAGGTGTAGACCTGAAGCCTAGCTACGTATAAAGAGGCTTGGCCCGAGGGGAGACTGATCCTTGCCGGAGGCAAAGGAGAAGCCATTGCCAGAGGGACATCCACTCTTGTTGCCGGAGGCAAGTGTAGAAGGGATGGAGTTCTGAAGGAGTACCAGAGCAGATGCTTCACTAGCCGGGGACAGTGAAGTAAGTGGGAAAGCATCAGGAGAGAACTTATCCAAGAAGTACAGCGGGAAGCTGTGAGTAAAGCTTGAAGGAGTACAGCGGGTAGCTGTAAGTAAAGGTTTAAGAGAAGTACAGTGGGTAGCTGCAAGTAAAGCTTGAGGGATCCAGCGGGCAGCTGTGAGTCCGAGAAACCCAGCGGGTAGCGTGGGTGAAGCTTGAAGAATACAGTGGGTAGCTGTGAGTGAAGCTTGAGAAGTCCAGCAGGTAGCTGGGAGCTAAGCTTAAGGATCTACAGTGGGATAGTCGTGATGTCGTGGCCATAGGAGACAACAGTTGCTACAAGATACAGATCGCTGCATTCAGCTTAAAGGCCCTTTTTCTGTATCGCTGTCTGCCTAGTTCTATTTTTAGTCTGTGGATTCTGCCAAGTTGTTATTGCATTTGCCTAAGGGTGTCCTGTGCCCTATCCCTCTCTCCCCCTGTTCCTGCTAAGAGAAATAAAACTCTCTTTGTTCATTTTAAAAGTGACTGGCGCCCATCTTTCCATCTTGCACTACACCCACCATGCCTAGTACCTTCACCCTGAGAAGGAATGTCAGCCCTTCACCACCAGGGGGTCACCACCAGGCCCTTGGAGGTTGGGGGGACCACTATATGAAGATATAGAGGTAAACATGTTTGTAGTCCGTATCAGGAGAGCAGCCTAGGGTGACAACCATGGCTCCCTCCATAGTGGAGGAAAGACGTAGCCACTTAGCGACAGGAAGTGTGTTTTTTGCAGGATTACCAGTTTAAAATAAAGCAAAAGAAAACTGAAAACTAATGCAGCCACCATACCACTAGTAAACTGCATTATATTACATTTTTGGTTTTGGGTTTAGGTACGCTTTAAAATAGGGATACACCGATCATGATATCAAGCATTTGCGCGAGTATCGGTACTTGCCCAAATGCTCCCCATAGTGAAACTGATACTTTGCGGTGCGATCTGCATCAATACAAAATGAATAGGCGCAAATCGCACTGCAAAAAATCTCATGCGATTTGAACAGGAATGCGGTGAGATTCCTGTCCGAATCACATGTGATTTCCCCCACCGCTCCTGTGTGTGTTTGTATAGAATGGGATTCAAGCACCATTTAGTGGGCAGTTTAAACACTTCAGCCCCAGAAGATATGGCTGCTCAATGACCAGGCCATTTTTTGCGATACGGCGCTGCATAGCTTTAACTGACAGTTGCGTGGTCATGCGACATTGTAGCCAAACAAAATTGACGTCCTTTTTTTCCCACAAATAGAGCTTTTTTTGGTGGTATTTGATCATCTCTGCGGTTTTTATTTTTTGCACTATAAACAAAAAAAGAGCAACAATTTTGAAAAAAATCACAATATTTTTAACTTTTTGCTATAATAAATAGCCCCAATTTTTTTTAAAAAAAGCTAATTTTTTCCTCAGTTTAGGCTAATATATATTCTTCTACATATTTTTGGTAATAAAAATCTCAATAAGCGTGTGATTGGTTTGCACAAAAGTTATAGCATCTACAAAATAGGGAAAAGATTTATGGCATTTTTATTATTATTATTTTTTTTTTACTAGTAATAGCGGTGATCAGCAATTTTTATTGGGACTGCGACATTATGGCAGATAGATCGGACACTTTTGACACGTTTTTGGGACCATTGGCATTTATACAGCGATCAGTGCTATAAAAATGCACTGATTACTGTGTAAATGTCACTGGCAGGGAAGGGGTTAACACTAGGGGGCGATCAAGGGGTTAACTGTGTTCCCTAGGGAGTGATTCTAACTGTGGTGGGATGGGACTGCCTGGGTGAGGAGACTGATCGTTGTTCATACCTAGTATGTTAATACCTAGTATGAACAACAGATTGCTCTCCTCACCCCTGACAGCACAGAGATCTGTCTGTTTACATTGACAGATCTCCATTCTGTCTCTGTGTGGAGCGATCGCGGGTGCCTGGCGGTCATCACGACCACCGGGCACGGGCATCGGCTTCGGCGTCGCATGTGCCCCTAGTGGTCAAAAGGCGAATTAATGTACAGCTACGTCGGTGCGCCCAGGGGAGCCAACCTACCGCAGTACAACTGCGTCGGCTGGTCGGGAAGGGGGTAAAGAATGTTAGAACTCACAGTACATATTTGGCCACGTGCAAAATAATCTACATAGGTGTCCCGGTCCGCTGATGATAGCAAATCAGGGCCGCTGGAGGTGCTCACAGGGCTGGAGGAGGTGTAGAGGCGGTCCGCCCCCAAGCTGACATTACTTCCGCACTATACCCATGGGGTCCTGAAACTTCTCCTCCAGCGGCCCTGATTTGCTACCATCGGTGGACTGTGACACCTATGTAGATTATTTTGTATGAGGCCAGATATGTACTGTGAGTGCTAACAGTTTTTAAACTGCCCACTAGATGGTGCTTTATACCCTTTCTCTATACACGCACACACAGGAGCAGTGGGGGAAATCGCATGTGATTCTTTGCAGTGCGATTCGCGCCAATTATTTTTGAATTGACGCAAATCACATAGCAAAGTATCGGTACTCTTACTCGCCGATAAAAACAATGGTATCGGTGCAACCCTACTTTAACGATTCCAGGATACTCAACAGATTGGGTTTACATACAGTCAGGTCCATAAATATTGGGACATCGACACAATTCTAATCTTTTTGGCTCTATACACCACCATAATGGATTTGAAATTAAACGAACAAGATGTGCTTTAAATGCAGACTTTCGGCTTTAATTTGAGGGTATTTACATCCAAATCAGGTGAACGGTGTAGAAATTACAACAGTTTGTATATGTGCCTCCCACTTTTTAAGGGACCAAAAGTAATGGGACAATTGGCTGCTCAGCTGTTCCATGGCCAGGTGTGTGTTATTCCCTTATTATTCCATTTACAAGGAGCAGATAAAAGGTCCAGAGTTCATTTCAAGTGTGCTATTTGCATTTGGCATCTGTTGTTGTCAACTCTCAATAGGAGATCCAAAGAGCTGTCACTATCAGTGAAGCAAGCCATCATTAGGCTGAAAAAACAAAACAAACTCATCAGAGAGATAGCAAAATTAGTTGTGGCCAAATCAACTGTTTGGAACATCCTTAAAAAGAAGGAACGCACCGGTGAGCTCTACTACATCAAAAGACCCGGAAGACCATGGAAAACAACTGTGGTGGATGACCGAAAAATTATTTCCCTGGTGAAGAAAACACCCTTCACAACAGTTGGCCAGATCAAGAACACTCTCCAGAAGGTAGGTGTATGTGTGTCAAAGTCAACAATCAAGAGAAGACTTCACCAGAGTGAATACAGAGGGTTCACCACAAGATGTAAACCATTGGTGAGCCTCAAAAACAGGAAGGCCAGATTAGAGTTTGCCAAACAACATCTAAAAAAGCCTTCAGAGTTCTGGAACAACATCCTATGGACAGATGAGACCAAGATCAACTTGTACCAGAGTGATGGGAAGAGAAGAGAATGGAGAAGGAAAGGAACTGCTCATGATCCAAAGCATACCACCTCATCAGTGAAGCATGGTGGTGGTAGTGTCATGGCGTGGGCATGTATGGCTGCCAATGGAAATGGTTCTCTTGTATTTATTGATGATGTGACTGCTGACAAAAGCAGCAGGATGAATTCTGAAGTGTTTCGGGCAAAATTATCTGCTCATATTCAGCAAAATGCTTCAGAACTCATTGGACGGCGCTTCACAGTGCAGATGGACAATGACCCGAAGCATACTGCGAAAGCAACCAAAGAGTTTTTTAAGGGAAAGAAGTGGAATGTTATGCAATGGCCAAGTCAACCACCTGACCTGAATTAGATTGAGCATGCATTTCACTTGCTGAAGACAAAACTGAAGGGAAAATGCCCCAAGAACAAGCAGGAACTGAAGACAGTTGCAGTAAAGGCCTGGCAGAGCATCACCAGAGATGAAACCCAGTGTCTGGTGATGTCTATGCATTCCAGACTTCAGGCTGCAATTGACTGCAAAGGATTAGCAACCAAGTATTTAAAAGTGAAAGTTTGATGGATGATTGTTAATCTGTCCCATTACTTTTGGTCCCTTAAAAAGTGAGAGGCGCATATACAAACTGTTGTAATTCCTACACCGTTCACCTGATTTGGATGTAAATACCCTCAAATTAAAGCTAAAAGTCTGAAGTTAAAGCACATCTTGTTTGTTTCATTTCAAATCCATTGTGGTGGTGTATAGAGCCAAAAAGATTAGAATTGTGTTGATGCCCCGATATTTATGGACCTGACTGTATACTTAAATATTTGTTGAGATTCTATACTGTTGTGTTTCATTTTGTTTAAGAAGATTAAAACCTTCTAAATTTGTCTACATACCCCCAGTTAAGAATCTGTGGTTTATTATAAGAGTTCTAGCTCCCTGGCTACAGAAAATCATAACATAAGCAATCACACGGAGATGTACAAGTCATGTCACAGCTAATCCCTGCATTATTCATCTGTATAATAGTGGTGCGTGCCACAACAACATCCATGCTGGCAGACGACTATGGCTAGGTGACGGCACTCAAGGCTACATAATGAAATTTTGCGGTCGGTACCTAATTTAAACTGGATTGAGCATTCATTGTCATCATCAACATATTGTCAAATGAAACAATTCTAGTCATCACATATTTGATTGGGAGGAGGAAATACACTTTCATAAAACATTGCTGACCGCATTATTAACCAATAACACTTATAATGTTTATACAGTGACAACGTTCTGGTATGTAAGGTACACTATTGTAAATCATTATATTTTCAGAGATTTAAAATGACATATTCAATCATACTATAGTTCTTACTACGGCTTTGTGTTTTTATTTACCCATTGACTTACCCAATCTCCGCTTGAATGTTCACCTTAAAGTGTATGTCCACTGTTGCAGCATAATTGGGATCGCACCTACTATATATTTGTTACACGTCCCCATTCACACAGCATCATTTTGCTTCTTCCCTTTTTACTTGCTTAAAATCCTACCCAGCTTTCACCTTTTATGTAATGTTAACCTCTTGCCGCCCACGTAATGCATATGAGCAGAGGCAAGGAGGGTGGACTTTAAAGGATCACCTTTTGGAACATGTTACATGTTCCACCCAAACTTAGGACTGAACATGTAACATGTTCCAGTAGCTGCAGCCTCTCTTTTTCAGCCTCACTTTGCAATGCGTTTTGCGTTCCCCGCTGACAGCTAATGTGAAAAAAGAAATTTTGGGAAAAAAGCATGTGGGGTCCCCCCAATCCATGCCAATGTCTGTAGGTGAAGGGAAGCGCTGACAATTCAATTGATTAAGTCTGCTGCACCTGAAAAACCCTGAATACCAGGAATGAAAAGTGATTGATAGTGTAAAGGCGCGCACACACGATCGGACTTTCCGACGGGAAATGTGTGATGACAGGCGATTGGCGAAAAATCCGACCGTTTGTACGCTCCATCGGACAATTGTTGTCAGACTTTCCGCGGACAAATGTTGGATAGCAGGTTTTAAATTTTTCCGTGGACAAATCTCTGTTGTCGGATTTTCCGAGCGTGTGTTCGGAAGCAAGGACGAGCTAGAAGCGTTCAGTCTTGTAAACTAGCGGTCGGAATGGAGAATTAACATTCGTGGCGTGGAAAATTATGAAATCTCGAAATGCAGCGCACATTCTCTTCTTCTTTAATGGGATAATAATGAAGCTGATTTGCTGGTGATACTGATGGAATTATTGCAAACAAATTTTCAAAGGCTTTTTTTCCTAGTGATATCAAGAATAATGTTATTATGCTTGTTTTTTGTTTTTTTTTTAACCATAGTTTTTTGTTGATTTTCATAATGTACAGTATAAGGTAGGTTACAGTGAGTACAGCATGCTAGATATACAAAGTGATAACAAAAGATAGAAGGTCAACGGTTAAACAATGCCTCAAATATGCAGGCTTTTCATGGAATAGTAAGTAGTAAATGGCCTCAATAGGAGGTAGAACCTGTCACCCCATCTGGGTACTCACTGTGAGCAGGTTCTTGGTGGAATGTCGGTGTACGCGGCCTGCCTCTGACCCAGATGAGGGTCTCTGGAGTTCTATCTCGTAAGTGCATATGTATAATGGTATTAACTAAGAAACAAATGTAGCGCTGGTAGATTTTCAATCTACTGCTTATAGGTAAATTTAGTGGGTTATCTGTTTATCCATAGTCAGATTTGCCTCTGTTCCAGCTTGGCTGAGTTGCATGTAGTTTCACACTGTGCCTGTGGGTGTCGTTGTCACCATGGGTCGGTGTTGGAAAGGCAACACGTTGAAGCGTATGAGAGCTCCTCTGTCCCGGAGATAACTCGGTGGAGGTGGTCCTCCGAGTTGCATTCTGGGAGAGGGTAATTATGGGACAGACGTCATGTTTTAGGGTTTGTTTTCGTTTCACCTGCTGGCCCTCCTGGCCGACAGGTATGTGCTGAGAGTACTACCTCGTGGTCCTCCGATCGGGAGGCCCACATCGCTGCATCATGTGGGTGGGCCCAGAAGCCTGTCTGGGGCCCACCACAGTGGCAGAGGAATGGTCCTGGGCTGTCTGTCCTACGGGAAGAAGCTGGACAACTGAGAAGATCCCAGGGGAGGACCCGTCATGGAAGGATCATGCAGAGTGCTGGTCTGGAGAGGGGCCTGGTGACTCAGTTGGAGGACGCATCCTAAAGTAATCCTACCGCATAGTACTGCCGGGTCGGCTTAAAGGTTCTAGTGCTGTGTTTGCTGTTCATCGTAAACCATTACATCCTGTGGCAGAGGATCGTACGGGTTTTGTTCCAATCAAGTCTGTGGCAGAGACTTTTGTTCGTGCTGCGTATTGGCTGCTAGGTTAGTGAGAGAAACCTATCCAGGCGGGCAAAGATTTAACTCTACAGAGAGAGTATATTCATCTACAAGTTTCAACTCCTAATACTACACTAATAAAAGGTATTTGAACTTCCCTGCAACTCTCCTTCTACCTCTTTCCTGCTACTTCCTTTAATTTACGTTTATTAAAGCATTGGAAAAGATACTCAAGTGTCCGGTGCCTACACTGTCTGGTGTTAAACTCAATGGGACCCTAGACCCGGTTCTGGTGAAATAGAGGTAACGAAGGTGACAGTAACAGCCCACTATAAACCAGCAGCTCCACCGTGAGTTATTGATACACAAACAAAACAAAAAAAACAAAAAAAATTCTTGCTATTGGTGTAATGCAACACATATAGTATAGCTATGGGTTATAGTATGTAACAGTAATATTAAACATCATATTAACTGAGAGGAGCAAGACAGGTAAACAGGGTTACATCAATCGGATGGCGATGGTATAGGGGTGTCAGTTGTGTGGGAGATCGTTCATAGGGGTTTTGCATTTAGGGTGTTTAAGCCAAAGGTCCCAGTTTGTTTGGAAGCTAGGAATTTGGAGGTGGGCTTTGGCGTGCATGAATTCCATCAGGCAGTGGTTATTTAGGAGTGTGATTATTTCCACGTTGGAGGGGGGTAGAGGGGATTTCCAGTTTTTGGTGAGGGCTAAGCGTGTAGCAATAAGAACATGGGAGATAATATTCCGTGAGGGTCGAGGCCAAGATTCCAAGTCAAGGCCTAATAGTACCATTTGTGGAGTCAGGGGTACAGGAACTGATAATATGGAGAGGAGGAGTTTGGAGAGCATAGACCATAGCATATTTAGGATCGGGCAGTCCCACCATATGTGGAGTGGGGTACCAAGGGATCCACAGTTTCTCCAGCACAGAATGCTTGTAGTTGGGTTTATGTGGGCGAGTTTGATTGGTTTGAGGTACCAGTTGTGGTATATTTTTTGAACTGTTTCCCAATGAAGTAGGCATTTGGAGAATTTCAGGGGTGTTTGAAGTGAGCAATGCCATTGCTGGGGAGTGTAGGTACGTTGTAGTAAGAGTTCCCATTTTAACATCGTGGGGGATTTGAATGTTGGGCAGGTTTTGGTGAGGAGTTTGTAGCAAAATGAAATTCTTCATTGGTGGGATGAGGTAAGATTGAAAAATGTCAGCATGTGCAATGTAAGTAGACTTTTCGACCACTGTATTTTAGAGAGAATCGATGGTGTTTTAAGGTATTTGAAGAAGTCTTTATGATCTATGTGAAAGGTGGTTTGGAGAGTATGGAACGATTTGAGAATGGAACCCTGGTAGAGGATTCCGATATTGGGGATGCCCATGGCTGTCCATTCAGAGACATTGATGTCAGGGGTGAGGATGTGGAGAGCTGTCAGTGGTATATGCTGGAGCAGGGTTGGTGGGATACCCTTGGAGGTTTGTATGGTGGCCTTCCATACCCGGATGGTGGCATTAATTGTGTCCAGGAATGAGTGGGAGACGAGTGCTGCTTGCTCTATTTGTAACCATGTGGTTAGTTGAGCAGTGTTCCATCAGGTTTTGGCCTGGTCAAGTATAATCGCTTTATAGTAGGCCGCTAAGTCCGGCGCTCCCATCCCACCAGCAGTAACCGGTTTGCAGAGAGTGGTGCTTTTGAGTCAAGAACGTTTGCCGCCCCATATGAATGTGTTAATTATGGTTTGCAATTGTACTATTTGTTGTCTAAGGAAGGGTATGGGGAGGGTTCGGAATATATATAGGACATGGGGTAGAAGGAACATTTTAGCAAGAGCGATTCTGCCTGCCCAGGAGGCAGTTGTGTGTTTGAGGTCTTATACAGTTTTTTGTAGTTTGGCAGTGATCACTAAGGTTGAGAGAACGTATGATTGATGAGGGTGTGGTCAGTTGTATGCCCAGGTATTTAAGGGTGGAGTTAGGCATCCACGAGAAGGAGGTGCAGTTGGTAACAGCTTGTTTGACTTGTTGGTCCAGTCCTATGCCTAGCATGCTGGATTTGGAAAAGTTGATTTTATAGAGAGAAATTTTGCTGAATATATCCAGGGTGTTGTGTAGTGCGGGAAGTGAGGTGACAGGGTCGGTTAGGGAGATGATAACATCATCCGCGTATAAGCCAATTTTGTGTGTTTCTTGTGCCACTTCTATTCCTGAGATAAGCGGGTTGTTTCTAATTGATTGGGCAAGGGGTTCCATGACAAGGGCGAATATCAGGGGTGAGAGTGGGCATACCTGACGTGTCCCATTGGAGATATAGAAAGGGTCTGAGAGTCGCCCGGAAGTCAGTACTCTAGCACTGGGGGAGGTGTAGAGGGCGAGTATTGCCTGTAGAATGGTCCCTTTAAAGCCAAATTTACGGAGGACAGCAGTTAGGTAGGACCAATCCATTCTATCAAACGCCTTCTCTGCGTCAAGGGAGATGAGCAGAGAAGGCATTTGATGATGTTCCACCCATTGTATCAGGTCGATGAATCTGTGAGTGCCGTCTGAGGCCTGCCTGCCAGCCACAAAACCCACCTAGTCGATATGAATTAGTTGCGGTATGATGTCAGGTAGTGTGGCCAGGAGTTTGGCAAATAGCTTGGTATCAGTGTTTAGTAGGGAAATGGGTCTGTAGCTGGCAGGCTGGTCAGTTGGTTTACCCGGTTTTGGGATGGTGACAATGGTAGCTTGGAGGGATTCTGGTGGAATGCAGCCTGTGTTTGCGATAGAATTGAAAGAGTGGCATAGGTAGGGGGTAAGGAGATCAGAGAACGTTTTAAAATATTCATTATTAAACCAGTCAGGGCCTGGGGCCTTATGCAGTGGCAGGGCGTTGATGGCTGCTGCAACTTCCAATGGGGAGAACGGGGAGGAAAGCTGGAGGATTTGTTCTTGTGAGAGAGTGGGGAGGTGAAGGTTGGGGAGGAAATCTATATCAGAGGATGAAGGAGGTAAGGCTGAGCTATTGCTGGTGAGATTATAGAATTTGGAGTAATAAGAACCAAATTGGTCCGCAATGTCTTTAGGGTTGATATGTTTTGTACCATGGTGGTCTGTAAGGAACGGGATTTTGGATTGTGTTATTTTGCGTTTGAGTTGTTTAGCTAGGTATGCCCCAGGTTTGTTGTGATGAGAATAGGTTTGTAAGCGGAGGCGTTTGAGGTGATAGTCGAAGTTAGTATGGAGGTAATCACTGAGGGCTTGTCTAGCTGCTTGCAGTTCAGAGGTGAGCAGAGGGGAGGGTTGGGGTTTATTAGCTCGTTCAAGAGTACGTATTTTATCCAAGAGTTTGTTTGTGATGGAATTATATACTCTAATGTAGGCCTTGTGGGCATTCCATAGTACGGTGGGGTTATCCACCGATCCTTCATTTGTGGTGAAATATTGTTGTAACTCGGATATAATCTGTTTTTGGTAGAGCTGGCGTGCAATAATAGAGGTGTTTAGCCTCCAGATAGTATTGTTTTTGTTTGTTAGTCCTGGGAACAGCCTCACTGATATGGGTGCGTGGTCGGACCATGTGATGAGGACAATTTTAGTATCTTGGACCATTTGCAGGGTATGCTTGTCAGTCAAAAAGAGATCTATCCGAGAATAGGTTTGTTGCCTGTAGGAGAAAAAGGTATAATCTTTCGGTGCCATGATGGCACCTCCAGGGATCATAAGGGTCTTCCGATTTTAGCAGGGAGGCGAGAGAGGTGGAGCGTTTGCGGGCAGGGTTGGAGGTGTCTATCAACAATTTGGTTGAAGTCCCTGCAAATGATCAGGGGTCCCTGTTTGAAGGGTTCCAGCTTTTTCAATAGTGATTTGAAGAAGCGGTGTTGATTTGTATTGGGGGAGTAGATGTTAGCAATGGTGATGGTTTGGTTATTGATAGTGGCATTTAAGATTATGAATCTGCCACCCGGGTCTATGTCTGTGTGGATTGGTCGGAATTAGACTGTGGAGCGTACGGCAAGCATAACACCTGCTTTTTTCTTGGTGGCGTTGGCGAAGTAACAGTGAGGGTATTGTTTGTGGGAACAGGAAGGGGGTTTGATGAATGCAAAATGGGTTTCCTGTACACATAATAATTTGAGGGGGTAGACCTACAGTCACAGTGGTGAAACTGAGTTAATACAAATAAATAGACAAATATACCTATAAAACAGTAGATAAAACCTGTAAGAAACGATGGTAAGTTATAAACTTAGAATGGTACAAACAAAAAAGAAAAAAAGAAAAACAAAAGACGCAGCAAAGTGTCTTCCAAGTGCTTGGCACTTTCTTTCCTCTGGGGGAAAAGAGTACGGAGTGTACATAGTGGTACGCTCATCAGGGACAGAGATGAGGTGAAGTAGTGCAGGTTCAATTGCACAAATTTTTTTTCCAGGGGGCACTTGCTGGAGTAAGGTAGGTATTCTTTATCTGCGGGCGGAAGCAGGAGCATGGCGCCTGGGATTTGAAGTAGACGATGTTGGTGGGGGCCGCTGAGGCATTGGTTCAGGTGGTGGAGTGGTGATCAGGCCACAGTTGAGCATGCGCTTGATGTCATCTTTGGGAGTGAAAATGGTGGTACTCTGGTTCTGGTGTGTGACTACCTGCTTGGTAGGAAAGCCCCATTTGTATGGGATGTTGTTTTTCCTGAGGGTTGTGGTGGTTTACGAGAACTCTCTTCTTTTTTGAGCAGGGGCAGCCGAGATGTCAGCGTATAGGGACATAGAGGAGTAAGGATCAGGAAAAGGAGAGGTTGATCTGGCAGCCGCCATGATCTTTTCTTTTATTTGGAAAAAATGGATGCGTGCGAGGACATCCCTTGGCACAGATGCAGGGAGGTGGTTGGGTTTGACGAGTCGATGTGCTCGGTCAATGATCAGGCTGGCTGGTCAGATGCAGGCAGTGCAGCTAGGGAGTCAGTGTGTGGCAGATAAGGGCATGTAGTGGCTGGGGTGTCCCAGTGCTGCTTCTTAAGCAGAGGAGCTTTGGTGGGTGAGAGGGCTGGAGATTGTGCAGCTCTCTTACCTCTGTCAGCAGGCGAGGGCTGAGAGGATTCTTCTGTGGGGATTGAGCTGTACATCTTGTCAGTGCTGTGTTCTAGAGAGCTCCCAAACTCAGTCAGAGAACTGTGTGGTTTCGCGCCGGTGCCATCTTGGGTCATCAGCATGTCTGCTCTCTTGAATTAGTCTGTGAGGTGGCGGGGCTGATGTAGGCCCGTTTGTCTGCTCCTGGACATACCGATCGAGTGCCCGATGGTTCCGCTCCCCTCCAGTGAAGCAGAGAGGGGGGATGAGCTAATATTACGTGCAGGATGTTGCTGCCTGTCCTTTGGCTGAGCGGAGCTGAGGGATTAAGCGGCCAACTCAGTCCGCGGCTAGCCACGCCCCCCGCTTGTTGTTTTTTTTTATTTGGGCAAGTTACCACAACACCATTATCCCGTAGTTTAATTAATATAATATAAAAAAATACAACTATGTTGGTGTCCCTTGTCAATTTTACATTGTATTTTTTAAATGTACCTGCCTACTCCCAAACTGTCATTTGAAGTAAAACACATAGCCAAGTATTATTCTCCACAATTTTTTTTATTGTGCATTAAAAAAAGAAAACAAATAAAATTAGACACGCTATCTGCCAATTGAACTTAACCAAAAAGTGCATTCTATGCATCCAATAATATAGAAAATATACCAAATCAATTCATTATTCAACCAAAAAAATAATGTCAAAGCAATAACTCCAAGGCCAATAATAAATTACACGTTATCTCCTCCGATTCCGCAACATGGCTGGCAGTAACAAACTGAAAAGCGTGAAATGAAAAGTGCAAAATGAAAAGCGCAAAATGAAAAGCGCAAATCAACACTCACCAAACTTCTACTAACACGAAATTAGCAGAAGGAGCCCAAAGGGTGGCGCTAAAGAGCTGAAAAACAACATAGTATGTCACTACGTTCGTATTTGTTGGCCAACAATTGTGTGCCGTGTGTATGCAAGACAAGTTTGGGCCAACGCCCTTCAGACAAAAGTCTACGGTTTTGTTGGCCAACAATCCGATCGTGTGTACGAGGCTTAAGGGTGCGCTGATTCTATGTAAAGGGTGGGAAAACCCACAGTGATATAAAATATAATGCACAATAATGTTGCCCAATGTGAACACAATGGGTAAACTGGAAACAAGTGTGTGGTCATTGACCTGTAACACATGTGGATAAGCAAAATTTCTTAAAACTGTGCATAGTCAAAAAATATAAACAATGCAATTCAAACACAACGTGTATATAATCTGAAAAGAAAAAAATAAATTGACAAGAGAGTAAATATATAACAGTATTCTCTCTCAGGTTCCAAATAGTCTACGTGAAAGAAAATCTAATTCAGCAGAGTGAATGGACTGAATTGAAAACACGTCCAATTATCTTGTGAGTCCCAAATCGAACAGATGCCGATCCCAAGGTGTGTGGACTCTCTAGTATGAAGACACCACCGTGCTTAAAAGTCATAAAATTGGCTGCTTACCAGACCCACATAGGTCACAAGCTTAGGGGTGCATTCCTCTCTCTGCCAAATCTCAGAGATTCACAATGGACTACAGCTCCCAGTAGACCCGGATGGATGAGTAAGCATGGACGCTCATCTCAACTGATAAAAAAGATTCCTCTATACCTTCCTGGACGGACTCAAGTGGATCCCCGGTTAACAGCTCATGATGGATGATAAAAAATTGGAGGAAGACTAATAGTGCATTATCTTTTGATAAAAAAAAATCTATTTATTTAGATGTTACAGCAAAAAATTGTGGCACGGCCACCTACAGTGCGGACCGTGCTCTCTCTGTCGGTACAACTGGCTCCTTTCAACGCGTTTCCCCTAAGGAGGCGTCAACTGGGATTGGAGATCCAGGATAAGCATGACAGTTCTGAAGTTTGTCATGACAGATCTTGTATTTCTATGCTGACAGGTTTCCTTCCAGAATACATTTTATATATATATATATATATATATATATATATATACACACACACACACACACACACACAGTAGTCCCTTATGCCCTGTACACACGATCGGATTTTCCAACAACAAATGTTGGATGTAAGCTTGTTGGCGGAAAGTCAGACTGTGTGTATGCTCGATCGAACATTTGTTGGCGGAAAGTTGGCTAGCAGGTTCTCAAAATTTCCGCCAACAAATTTTTGTTGTCGGACTTTCCGATCGTGTGTACACAAGTCCATCGCACAAAAGTCCACGCATGCTCGGAATCAAGTACGACCTGGAAGCGCTTGGCCTTGTAAAACTAGCATTCGTAATGGAGATATCACGTACGTCTCGTACGTCACTACATTCGTAATTTTTGGCCAACATTTGTGTGACCGTGTGTATGCAAGACAAGTTGGAGCCAACAACCTTTGACCAAAACTCCACAGTTTTGTTGTCGGAAAGTCCGATTGTGTGTACGGGCCATTATTGTTATTTGATAAAGCTTTAAAAATTTATGATGAAAGAAGCAGGAGTACCCCCTGAGCTCATCATTACTTCCCCTGGGGTACGTAGACAACAGGTTGAGGACCAGTAGCTCAAGTTCTGTGTTTCTATAACTGTGCTACAATACAATAAATAAAGGGAATAAACAAGTTATATAATACTGTACTGTATATAGTAGTCTGTGGGAGTCAAAGTCATTCAATCTCAATGCCTTGCATGCTTCCCGACTCTTCCTCAACATTGACGTTAAGTGCCGGTTCACACAGGGGCAACCCGACTTACAGCGCGACTTTGCAAGGCGATTTGGAAGCGACTTCAGTGCAACTTTGAGCAACTTACAACGCGACTTCAAGTCGCCTCCAGGACAGGTGACTTTGCCTGTGGCCAATCAGAGCTAATCAGATCTTGTGACATAATTGTTGTTCCTGTTCTCTTCCTGGGTAAATTCTTTTCTTTTTCCTGTAAAGTCGCTTCATTATAGATGAGGATCTGACTTGGAGGCGACTTCCATTGAAATCTATGGATACAAGTTGCCTAGAAGTCGCCTTGAAGTAGTACAGGAACCTTTTCTGAAGTCGGAGTGACTTCAGTAGTGTACATTAAGATGGCTCTCATTAACTATAATGGAATTTCTTATGTCCAGCGACTTGGGGTGACTTGAGTTCTGACAAGTCGGATCCCAGGTCACTGTAGTGTGAACCGGCACTTACTGAGATGTTTCCTTGTAGCTGTGGGGGATCTTCTCGTGTCTGCTTATGAAACAAGATCTTCCTTCTAAAGTTTCCTATCAAACCCTGTAAAAGGTCAAATATGCTTTTGTTAATCGGAATACAAACAACGCACCAACCAGAGAGCATGTCTCACTATAGAGACAGTAACTATTGTAGATTAAAGGGCATTATTTTCCAACATGTTAGACAATCTATTTGTGATTGATAGACAAGTATTTTCTAATTTATAAAGTAAATGGGATGAAGATTTCACCATGTTGTGTGAACCACTAATTCCCACCAGTCTAAAGAAGAACACAGAGACTACAGATGGCACTGAGCTCTTTAAAGGACAGGACCAGCTTATTGCTCTTGTGAAAACATTTGCCTATCTGTAGCCATTCAGTCTATCTATCTATTTAGAAAGTAACTGATGAATGAAGTAACTGATGAATGTTTTGCTTTTAATAAGAACACTTACCTGTCCAGGGAGCCCGCGATGTCGGCTACCCGAGGCTGATCTGTCCATCGGATCGGGTGCAGGTGCCGCCATACTAACTAAGGGAAACCGGCAGTGGAGCCTTCAGGCTTCACCGCCGGTTTCCTACTATGTATGCACGAGTCGCTCTGCGCTTTCTGAATGGCCCCGTGGTCTTCTGGGACACACACAGGTCCCAGAAGGCAGCGGAGGAGCAGGAGGATATGACGCCCTGGACAGTTCCTTCTTTAAGGCAGGGCAAAAGGGGCAGCTGCCCTGGGCCCTGTCATTGTTCTGGGGCCCAAAGCACCTGCCTCATACTTGCCAACTTTCCCAGTTTAAATTCCCTTGTCCCTTGAAGTTTTAGTCCCGTGCTGTGTCTTGATATCTCAGTGTGAAGTGCTGCTACTAATGCTGCCCAGCTCTGCCCTATTGTTGTGTACAGATGACTCACCTGCAGACCCTGTGTTTACATGTAAATAACTGGCAATCATATGTAAATAGCGACGGCATTCATATGTAAATAGTGGTGGCATTCATATGTAAGTAGATGCATCCGGCAGCATTTATATGTATATCATGCCCCCTGCAGTGAGGAGATGATGTGCTATAACCTCTAGCAACCAATCAACAAGGAGAAATCATGTGCTGTAACATCTAGCAACTAATCAGTGAGCCGTAATGTGTGCTGTAACCTCTAGCTACCAGTCAGGAAGCGGTAATGATACACTGTAACCTCTGGCAACCAATCGCAATCGCTGCCTGATCTGATACAGTAAACTGATTTTAAGGGGGGGGGCAAGAAAACGTTTGCCCAGGGTCCAATCTATATTAAAGACGGCCCTGGCCCTGGACCGCGGCGAGGCTGGGACAGAAGTACATTATGTACTTCATTTAAGGTATGAAAGAAAAAAAAAAACAATTCGTTATCCAAAAACGAGTGGTGGAGGGGTGGTCTTTCCTTTAAGACCAAGTTATAAAAGTGGGTGGAACTCCGCTTTAAAGAGGAACTTCAGTCAGTTTCACATCTGGCTCCCCACTGCGTGTGCACGAAATCATGCTAGTCCCAAAGCCTCATGGGACCTGTGACATGTTCCAGGAGGTTGCTGGCCAAACTTACATACTTCTCATCTAGGTGAGAATTGTAGAAGTGGAAACGGGTACCTGTCAGAAAAAGGTACCCACTTGCAAAAAAAAAAAAAAAAAAAACCTTGAAAATTTGGTGTGTGTGTGTTCCTTCATTTTCACCTTGCAATTCTGCCAGTAATGCTATGCTAATGTGACTACGCTCATTCACTTCCCATTTATGAAGGAGCAGCATTGTCACCCTGCTCTTATGATTTGGACTACAAATACTTACTCCTCTCCTCATCTCTATTACAAACTTTGAAATTTGACTTCTGACAAGACCAACAGGTATTTTTCTGTACTTTCAGCTAATGCAGCCACCACATCCAAGGACTTGTAAGCTGCAATATATGGCTCTTGTGGTCTTGGGTTTAGATACCCTATATTACCAAAAGTATTGGGACACCTGCCTTTACACGCACATGAACTTTAATAGCACCCCAGTCTTAGTCCGTAGGGTTCAATATTGAGTTGGCCCACCCTTTGCAGCTATAACAGCTTCAACTCTTCTGGGAAGGTTGTCCACAAGGTTTAGGAGTGTGTCTATGGGTATGTTTGACCATTCTTCCAGAAGTGCATTTGTGAGGTCAGGCACTGATGTAGATGAGAAGGCCTGGCTCGCAGTCTCCGCTCTTATTTATCCCAAACGTGTCCTATCGGATTAAGGTCAGGACTCTGTGCAGGCCAGTCAAATTCCTCCACCCCAAACTCGCTTATCCGCACTATATTGCCTAAAGTATTGGGTCACCCCTCCAAACCATTTGGTGCAGGGTGGATTATAATGTGGGGTTGTTTTATAATTATAATGTGGGTTTGGGCTTGGCCCCTTAGTTCCAGTGAAGGGAACTTATAAGGCATCAGCATACCAAGACATTTTGGACAATTTCATGCTCCCAACTTTGTGGGTGAACGGTCTGGTCTTGGTAGGGTTGCAGTTGTGTCATACTCTTTCCATTTTCAGATGATAGATTGAACAGTGCTCTTTGAGATGTTCAAAGCTTGGGATATTTTTTTAAAACCTAACCCTGTTTTAAACTTCTCCACAACTTTATCCCTGACCTGTCTGGTGTGTTCCTTGGCCTTCATGATGCTGTTTGTCCACTAAGGTTCTCTAACAAACCTCTGAGGGCTTCACAGAATAGTTGTATTTATACTGAGATTAAATTACACACGGATGGACTCTATATACTAAGTAGGTGACATTTGAAGGCAATTGGCTCCACTAGATTTTTGTCAATGGCGTCCCTAGGGGGGGCCAGAGGGGGCCCTGACCCCCCAACATTATGCTGTGCCCCACCATGTGCCCCCCCAATTAAATCATTTTTTTTTTCTTTTTACAAAAAGGCAATGTCTTTTTGTTTGCATTCATAGCGGATGCGCCGCATCTTACTCGGGCCGCCGCTGGAGTAACACAGTCTCTATTGAGAGGGAGAGCGTCCTCAGTCAGCTCCTGCGGGTGATTCCTCCCCCCTCCCTCTGCTCGCTGACACTGCATAATGCGAGCGCTCACACAACCACGGCCGCCTGATCTGCTCCTTCCCCTGCATCCTCATTGGCAGGGAGAAGAGTGAGTTGCAGGAAGGACTCCACCAGGACTCTTAGTTACTGAAAAAACACACTGATTTCTCCTGTCCTTAGGACAGGAGAACCAGCCTGTAAATTCCAAGAGATGCCAGACCAGAGCTGTCAATAGGGCATGAATACTTTTTCAAGGCACTGTAGCTATATAAAAATATCCATACCTGGAACTTATCTTTAAAGGCTTACTCAGTCTAGTGTTGCAGCTACGTTATACTATTACAAGTGTAAGGGATTTAAATTGATACTAAGGCTTTTTTTTCCTCATTATAATAGCAAACATGTTACACTTACCTGTTCTGTGCAATTGGTTTTGCACAGAGTAGCTCCGATCCTCCTCTTCTCGGGTCCCCCACTGGCACTCCTGGCCCCTCCCTCCTACTAAGTGACCCCACAGCAAGCAGCTTTCTATGGGGACACCCGAGCAGGCTTGCTCCTGATTTACTGTGTGTAAATTCAAACACGGAGCATGGCTCCCACTGCTGTCCCAGTCAATGAGGAGGAAGAGACCTGGGAGAGCCGCTGCTCTCATGCACATCGCTGGCTCAGGTGAATATTAGGGAGAGGGCTGCTACACACAGAAGGTTGTTTTAAAAAAACTTGAGCCTTTATAATCAATTTAATCAGCTACATGGATGAGCTCATTTTTTTTGCAGTCTAATGCCGCGTACACAGGGTCGGAATTTCCGACAACAAATGTTCGATGGGAGCTTGTTGTCGAAAATTCTGACCGTGTGTAGGCTCCATCGGACATTTTCCGTCGGAATTTCCAACAAACAAAATTTGAGATCTGGATCTTAAATTTTCCGACAACAAAATCCGTTGTCATAAATTCTGAGCGCGTGTAGACAATTCCAACGCACAAAATTCAACGCATGCTCTGAATCAAGTATGAGACGGAACCGCTCGTTCTGGTAAAACTAGCGTTTGTAATGGAGATAGCACATTCGCCACGCTGCAAATTTTAAAATCTTTTAATGCAGCGCATTCTCTTCTTCTTTATAATGCTAGAATAATTAAGTTGTTTTGCTGCTGATATTCACATAGAGTTCTGACAAACTGATTTCTTTATTATTTGTCGTGATCTTCTGAATAATATTAGTCATCTGGAGATCATTCCTTAAATCATCAGGATTATTCTCATGGATCTCCCACAACAAAGACATGTGAGAGTATTGGTCAGGCTGGAGTAACCAAGTCTTCATCCATGAACTCCTCCTCCCCCTTGTTCATGGACTGGGCTTGGGTCAAAGTAAGAACCCCAACACCAAGCCCCCACATAGCACAAACTCTACGACGAGTACGTACCCGCAACATGGCTTCAAATCGGTCCGCTGTTCAGAACGAACTAACAAAATGCACTGAAAATCAGAAAGGCCCGAGAAGAGCAACCTGAAAATCAGAAACGAGCGGACAAGAGCACACTGAAAATCAAATATGTACTATAATAATACGCACTGAAAAACAAATGCGAACTGACTACACGCACTGAAAACCAGATACGAACCCACAAGCACAAACTGAAGAGCAGTAACGATCGGAAAAGCACGAGGCTGAAAAGCGCGAATCGTCTCTCACCAAACTTCTACGAACACGAGATTAGCAGAAGGAGCCCAAAGGGTGGCGCACTTGGTAATGAGCTTCCCTTTTATAGTGCCGTTATACGTGTTGTACGTCACCGCGTTCTTGACGTTCGGAATTTCCGACAAGCTTTGTGTGACCGTGTGTATGCAAGACAAGCTTGAGCCAACATCCGTTGGAAAAAAACATGGATTTTGTTGTTGGAATGTGCGATCGTGTGTTCACGGCATAGTTTATTTTCCTGAAATATTAAACAAATCATATTTGACACATAACTTAATATTTTGTATAATAACTATATGTTATAATGATTAACATCTAGGTTACTGAGAGAATCAATGATGGATAATCAAAACAGTAACAGCATTCATACCTGGTCTGAACACACTGACCTGCAATTGTTTTAGTACAAAGCAACATTGCAAGGTAAAAACAATAACATTAACGGAATCCATGGTAACAGAAAAAACAATGAAATACATATCTAAGGCTCATTTCATGCTAGCTGAGATGTTTACCACCCCCCATGAAAGGTGAAACCTGTTTTTTTTTTTTTTGTTCCGGTGCTGCTTGTCAAACTCTGCGTGTCGCATTAAAATTGCTGTTGCCGTGGTGACTGTGGAGATATGTACTTAACTAAGTGGCAGCATTTCTGCTTGTGGTTGGGCAGTTGTGGAGATTCACAAATAATGATCAACCGTCTGTTTTCACTGCTTGCCCGTGTCAAAGTAACCTAAAGGCAAGACTTTAGCAATAATATAAGGTGAGGGGAAATCTACCAATGGGGACACCTTTCTGGTGACAGCTGTTTAAGGGCTTGTTCACATGTGCTTTAAATTGCTCTTCAGAGAGCATTTGACAGACATTGAGGAGGCATTGTATCGCCTCCCCACTACCTGCTTTAACTCCTTGGACCCCACAGTGACGTGCCACAACCGTGTGCATTCCACACAACTGTGGGGCACCTGCAGAGTGGCCCTATTCATTTAAATAGGTTGCAGTTGTCGGGGGGTAGTGACTGCTGAAAGAGATAGGGGGTCTAATTCCTGCCATGGCTGCGAAGCAAAGCATCATGGCCATCACATGTGTACACCCTCTGTAGGTAAAGTGCGGGCAGTTGGGGAAGTAAAACCATGGGGTGAGGAAGTGGAGGTAATTCTCTGCTATACAAAAAAAAATAACTAAAAAATTGTCAGGGCTGGGCTCAGCCCTTCCTTTTCTGAGCTGGCCGCTCAGCTGTCGGCTAATTGCCAGCTCCTATCTCTCCACAGTTACTCAGCTGTTGATGATATCCTGCTCGTCATTCCTGCCTACTTAAGCCATCCAGTCCAGAGGAGCTCTGCCTTCACCTTGGTCACATCACAGAAACTATCTCCTAACGATCCTGTTCAAGACTGGCTTTGCTGACATCCCTTCTGGCTCCAGATCCTGCTTGCTGTTCTACTACATTGATCCCTGACTTCTGGCTTGGCTGACTATCCGTTCCGGTTACTGAACTTTGGCTATGTTTAGACTATGTTTGTTCTTTTTACTTTTATTTATAAACAGGTGTGATTTAACTTTACTTCTGTCTTGGCCTGATTTCATGGTTTCTGAAAAGAATAGAGGACTTGGATGGTACCATGTAAGTATATAAATATTAAATGTTTTATTCTACAAATGTTAAAAGCCATATAGAACATTAAAATGACAAAAATACTACATGTCAACATTACAAATACATAGGATTGTATTATATACCATCACACATCATCCCCGCCAAACTTGATGGATTGCTTGCTGTAACTTTGACGCGTTTCACGGGTCCATGCCCGCTTCATCAGGAAGACAACTACAATCAAGCTCTGTACTTTACATGTGAACATTAATAAACATAATAATAGACACGACCACCAATTGCAATATTCTGGAAGGAATAGATCAGTTCCTCTGAAATTTGTCCATTAAAGTGGTTGTAAACCCTTACAATCCAATTTTGCTACAGGTAAGCCTATAATAAGGCTTACCTGTAGCTACCTCAGATATCTCCTAAACCTGTATCTGCATGTGCCGATGTCATCGGCACATGCACACTGAAGCAATGGCACGTACATGCCGTTTGCTTCAGTGAGTGTGCCATTACCGGCGGCTCCCGCGCGCATGCACGGGAGTGACGTCATCGCGGCTCCGGCCAATCACAGCGCCAGAGCCGCGATACCTGAAAGTAACTCCGGGGAGAAATGTCGCCAGCCATGTTGCCAGGTGAGTATTACATAATGAGCTAGTATGCTATGCATACTAGCTCATTATGCCTTTGTCTTGCAAGTCTTTTTTTTTTTTCAATGTGGGTTCACAACCACTTTAAAGTCCTACAGAAAGGACTAGGCTTTTGTCATGGCTGGTTCTGTATCCTATTTTTAGGAATACATCACTGTTTTCAACATCACTCTGCATATCCAGATTCAGAAATGGACAAAGGAGAGGCAAGGTTTCCTCCAAAGTGGTCTTAGTGGTTCCTTCCAGAAGATTGCAATTGGTGGTTGTTGCTATTATTATGTTTATTAATGTTTCACATGTAAAGTACAGAGCTTGACTGTAGTTGTCTTCCCGATGAAGCGGGCATGGACTTGAAACGTGAAACATGTCGAAGTTACAGCAAGCAATCCATCACCCAAGTTTGGTGGGGATATATTATAGCATATATAATACAATCCTATGTATTTGTAATGTTGACATGCAGTATTTTTGTCTTTTTAAATGTTCTATATGGCTTTTAACATTCGTAGAATAAAACATTGACTTTTTATATACTTACGTGGTACCTCCAAAGTCCTCTATTCTTTAGTTAGGCTTTTTGTATACAATTTCTCAAGGATGTAGTACCAGGCACTATAGTGTCTAAGACTTAGAGGGCCTCCAATTGGGCCTCCTTCTTGCCATCGTTTTTCTTGGTAAATCTCTGTTATTGGACATAGATGCAAACAAAAAAGCATAGCAGGAATAATCAATATTTCTAAAGCAGTTGTAAAGCGCAGCAGGAAAAAATAAGTTTCCCTGTAAGGCAAATGCATAATGTGCTAGTATGCATTGCATACTAGCACATTATGAAATACTTAGCTGAGAACGAAGCCCTCCAGCGGTGCACTGTCACCGCTGAAAAGGCTTCCATCTTCTGCCAGGCTTTCTTCCAGGTTTGTGGGCTCTGGCTGCGTAAGTGGCTGGAGCCGTGATGACGTCACTTCCGTGCATGCGCAGTATGCAAGACTTTCAGAGCGTATGCGCCAGTGACGTCATCAGCTGCATCCAGTGCGTATATCTCCTAAACGGTGCACACTTAGGAGATATTTATACTCAATATATATACAAGGCGTTTTCTGATTGGACAAGGTAGAAATCATCAGGTCACCACCCAGCTTTTTCACCTTGTCCAATCAAGCTGTGCATTCCTTAAAAAAATGAAATGTTGGTTTATGCCTTTTTTCATAAAGTTTGAAAAAATTCCAAGGGTACAGTGCAGTGCAACAACATCACTGCCGACACAGCAAACACCAGTGGCTGCTTTTACTTCCTGAGATGAAAAAAAAACATTCAGCAGTTAAATGCTCATTTCATGTAGAAAAATATGAGGATTCCGCATCTTAGTGCTTTTTATGTTTGAGAAATTACCATGGTGGTAAAGTAGATGTAAATGAATGAAATGTATTTTGCTATAGCACCATGTATCATATGCAATTGTGTTTTTTTTTTTTTCTTTTAAATACCATTGTAACAATTTTTTATCCATTGTGCATCTCTCAGTGCTCTCCAGTGATGGTTTCATGGCATTTCTGAGGCCTCTTTTATAAGGGCCGCCAGGGAGGTGGCTGAGTCTAAGTATTACCACCCATCTGCCACCTATCTAAATGCTAACTTTATAACCCAACAGGACTGTACACATGCCATGGCCATGACAATTTTAACTCGGCCCACAGAGTTTGGTAGATGGCACTACCTGCTAAACTCGGCCATTGAGATCAATGGGGGTGCAAACCAAGCGCTCGGTTCACAGTTACGGGTGCGCCCATGGACCTCAAAGGCCAGGTTTGACATGTGGTGCAGTATTTTCATACCTTTACTTCAAAATTCTCATCACAGTCCCCCTTACATGAGTTCCCCCCTACATCAGAGTCCCTCCTTATATCAGCCACCCCGACATCAGCATCACCTTTAAATGAGTGTCCCCATCAGAGTCCCCCCTTACATGATAGCTCCTACTTACGTCAGAGTTCCCCCTACATTAGAGTCCCCTTTACATCAGAAGCCTCATGAGAGCCCCTCCTTACATCAGAGTTCCCCCATACATCAAAATCTCCATTTGAGTCCCCCTTACATTAGGGTTCCTATCAGAGTCCCCCCTTACATCATCATCCCTTTTACATGAGTCCCCCCTTACATCAGCATCCCCTTTACACGAGTCCCCCCTTACATCAGAGTCCCTCCTTAAATCACAGCCCCCCTTATATTAGAGTCCTCTTTACATCAGCATCCCCTTTACATGAGTCTCCCTTTACTTTAGAATCCCTCCTTACATACGTGCCTACCTTACTTTAGAGTCCCCTTTACTTCAGAGTTCCCATCAGAGTCCCCCCTACATCAGCATCCTCTTTAAATGATTTACCCCTTACTTCAGAGTCCCTCATTATATAAGCCCCCCTTCTTACATTACAGTTTCATTTACATCAGAGCCCCTTCTTACATCAGAGTCCTCCCATACATCAGAATGCCTATTAGAGCCCCCCTTACATTAAGGTTCCCATCAGAGTCCCCCTTACTGTACATTAGCACCCCCTTTATCTGAGTGTCCTTTAGAGTTCCTCCTTACATCAGGTTTCCCATCAGAGTCTCCATCAGCGTATCCCTCCCTTTACATGGGTTCTCATCAGAGCCTCTCTTACATCAAGGAGAGAAAAGATATACAGTGCATCCGGAAAGTATTCACAGTGCTTCACTTTTTCCACATTTTGTTATGCTTCTGCCTTATTCCATAATGGATTAAATTAATTATTTTATATAGGAAAACTACTGTGTTACACCCTCTGCAGTGCTTCAAAGCAAAATGTGGTTGATGAGAGGATTACTCCACAGAATGCCAAAAATGTAAATATTAAATTGTCAGCAGGTGCCTAGACCTGTATATATGCACTCCTAACAGGGTGTGGTGCCATAAACTAATGTGCATGTATGTTGTCCTCTAATGGCTAAACACACCTCAAAAGAGGAAATATTATATAGATATAAGCATAAATGGAAGAAAACAAATGAATTATCCTCTATTATTCACATCTGAGATTACAGAAAGGGGAATGGATAAGGGAACTCCAGTGGTGTCTTTCTTGTAATGATGCTAAATCCTCTAAATATTAAACCAGTGTGCGTGGTATAGCTAATGTTCAATGATTGATGTTAAAAAAAAAAAGAAGAAGAAAATAAAATAAAAAAATAAAATGTATCTATATCGTGTTACACCCTCTGGCAGTTGGTTGACAATATGATCTCAGCAACCAGAAAGGGTAATCAGCTAACCCAACTCACTCCTATAGCGGATATTTGAGGTGATAAAGTAAAAGTGTCCTAAATGTGTTATAGCCCCTGGCTTTTTAATCAGTGAAAAAATATATTATCCGAGCACACAGCCTAGCCGGTCAGGAAAGGGGGATGGGGACGAGCGAGCGCCCCCCCCCCTCCTGAACCGTACCAGGCCGCATGCCCTCAACATGGGGGGTGGGTGCTTTGGGGCAGGAGGGTGCCCTGCGGCCCCCCCACCCCAAGGCACCTTGTCCCCATGTTGATGAGGACATGGGCCTCTTCCCGACAACCCTGACCGTTGGTTGTCGGGGTCTATGGGTGGGGGGCTTATCGGAATCCAAGAGCCCCCTTTAATAAGGGGTCCCCCAGATCATGGCCCCCCACCCTATGTCAATGAGTATGGGGTACATCGGCAGCTCCGGGGGTCTTCTTCCGACTTCGGGGGTCTCTTCCAACTTCTCCGCGCTCTCCGGCTTCTTCTCTGTGCTCTCCGGTTCTTCTCCAGCTCTCCGGTATCTTCTGCCGGGCTCCTCCGCTATCTTCTGCTCTTTTGCCCGCTCTTTTGCTAGCGGTGGCCCGTTCTTCTCCACCATCTTCTTCCCTCTTCTCTTCTTCCGATGTTGACACGACGCTCTCTCCCGCTGTAATGCCGTGTGTGCGGTGCGCAACGACTTATATAGAGATGGGGCGTGGTCACCGGGTGACCCCACCCCTTATGACGTCACAGTCCCATCATGCCCCAGAACTGTGATGTCATAAAGGGCGGGGTCACCGGGTGACATCACCCGATGACCACACCCCATCCCTATAGAAGTCGTTGCGCATCGCGCACACGGCATTACAGTGGGAGAGAGCGTCGTGTCAACATCGGAAGAAGAGAAGAGGGAAGAGGATGGCGGAGAAGACCGGGCCACTGCTAGCAAAAGAGTGGGCAAAAGAGCAGAAGATAGCGGAGGAGCCCGGTAGAAGATCCGGAGAGCGGGAGATGAACCGGAGAGTGCGGAGAAGAGGCCGAAGAGCGCGGAGAAGAAGGAAGAGACCGCGGAGAAGAAGGAAGAGACCCCCGAAGTCGGAAGAAGACCCCCGGAGCTGCCTAATAAATTACTTTAAAAACCTGTCTAGTGTGTTTTTTTATTGACACTTTTTTCATCAGGTGAATGGGTAGGGGTACCCCATACTCATTCGCATAGGGTAGGGGGCCGGGATCTGGGGGCCCCTATATTGAAGGGGGCTCCCGGATTCTGATAAGCCCCCCGCCAGCAGACCCCGACAACCAACAGCCAGGGTTGTCGGGAAGAGGCCCTTGTCCTCATCAACATGGGCACAAGGTTCTTTGGGGTGGGGGGGCCGCAGGGCACCCCCCTGCCCCAAAACACCCACCCCCCCATGTTGAGGGCATGCAGCCTGGTACGGTTCAGGAGGGGTGGGTGCTCACTCATCCCCACCCCCTTTCCTGACCAGCCGGGCTGTGTGCGCGGATAAGGGTCTGGTATGGATTTTGGGGGGACCCCACGCCATTTTTTCGGCGTAGGGATGCCCCTTAAAATCCATACCGGACCGAAGGGCTTGGTATGCTCTTGGAGGGGGAACCCATGCCGGCTTTTTATTTAAAATTTGGCGTGAAGTTCCCCGTCAAGATTCATACCAAACACAGTGCCTGGTATTGGTGGGGATCAAAGTCGGATCCCCGTTCATTGAAAGTCAGACGTATGTCGGCTTCAAGTCGCAGGACAAAGTCGGATCCAAAGTAGGACGGCTGTCGTGTCGCACCAGTGTGAACCCGGCCTGAGATGTTTCTACAACTTGATTGGAGTCCACCTGTGGTAAATTTAGTTGATTGGACATTATTTGGAAAGGCACACACCTGTCTATAAAAGGTCATATCACAAACCAAGCCATGAAGTCCAAGGAACTGTCTGTAGACCTCCGAGACAGGATTGTATTGAGGCACAGATCTGGGGAGGGGTACAGAAACATTTCTGCAGCATTACAGGTCACAATGAGCACAGTGGCCTCCATCATCCATAAATGGAAGAATTCTGGAACCACCAGGACTCTTCCTAGAGTGGGCAGCCCAGCCAAACTGAGCGATCGGGGGGTCAGGGAGGTGACCAAGAACCCGATGGTCACTCTGACAGAGCTCCAGCGTTTCTCTGTGGAGAGAGAAGAACCTTCCAGAAGAACCACCGTCTCTACAACACTTCACCAATCAGGCCTGTATGGTAGAGTGGCCAGACTGAAGCCACTCCTCAGTAAAAGGCACATGACCATCCACCTGGAATTTGCAAAAAAGGCACCCGAAGGACTCTCAGACCATCAGAAACTAAATTCTCTGGTCTGATGAAACAAAGGTTGAACTCTTTGGGCTGAATGGCAAGCGTCATGTCTGAAGGAAACCAGGCACCGCTCATCACCTGGCCAATACCATACCTACAGTGAAGCATGGTGGTGGGAACATCATACTGTGGGGATGTTTTTTAGTGGCTGGAACTGGGGGACTAGTCAGGATCAAGGGAATGATGAATGCAGCAATGTACAAGGACATCCTTGATGAAAACCTGCTTCACAGCACTCTGGACCTCAGACTGGGCTAAGGTTCATCTTCCAACAGGACAAGGACCTTAAGCACACAGACAAGATAACAAAGGAGTGGCTATGGTACAACTCTGTGAATGTCCTTGAGTGACCCAGCCAGAGTCCAGACTTGAACCCAATTGAACATCTCTAGAGAAATCTAAACATGGTTGTGCATCGATGCTCCCCATCCAACCTGATGGAGCTTGAGAGGTCCTGCAAAGAAGAACTTGATTTTTCTGCCTCCTTGTCATGTCCTCCATGAGCTCTTCTTTATCTCCTCAGTTGCTTTTGTTTGGAATGAGCAGTTCACATCAGTTGTGGTCATGTGTACTGCTCTATACACACTGCACATCCCATAGTCCATGGAATTAGGAGATTTGGAAGAGGCTGAGAGCAATAGAAGGGACTTGTTTGAAACAAGCCCCTTCTATTGCTCTCAGCCTCCTCCAAATCTTCAAATTCCATTTTTTTGTTATTGTTGTGGTCTGACTTCCTGTTAGCGGGTGGCAATATTCCTTCTCCATGGTCCCACTGTATGTAGGATCATAGTCACCCTCTCTCACTCGCTCCCAGAGATCTGAAAATGGCTGTGCACCGACGCTCCCCATCCAACCCCATGGAGCTTGAGAGGTCCTGCAAAGAAGAATGGGAGAAACTGTCCAAAAATAGGCGTGCCAAGCTTGTAGCATCATACTCAAAAAGACTTGAGGCTATAATTGGTGCCAAAGGTGCTTCAACAAAGTATGGAGCAAAGGTTGTGAATACTTATGTTCATGGGATTTTTTTCATTTTTTTATTTTTAACAAATTTGCAAAGATTTCAAACAAACTTCTTTCACATTATGAGGTATTGTTTGTAACATTTTGAGGAATGAATTTAATCCATTTTAGAATAAGATTGTAACATAACAAATTGTGGAAAAAGTTAATGCTGTGAATACTTTCCGGATGCTCTATATCTGTGCTCAAATCCCAATAACTTGTACATATATTTAAAGTATCAGGTGCTAAAGGGGTGTAACCACATATTAACACTACAAATTCTGGATGGACCCTCTGCACACTGCTACACCCTTTCCAGCAAACCATGCAATGAAAAACAGGGATTTTTCTGCTTCCTTTTCACGTCTCTCTGTGAGCTCCTGAACCTCTTCTTTCCCTTCCCAGTTGCTTTTGTTTGGATGGAGTTTTATCCCTATTGTGGGTCACCAGTACGGTATTTATAAATTGAAATCATATCGCCTCCCTCTATCCAGAGATAATAAGTTCAGTGCTTGCAACCTTTCCTCATAACTAATATCCTCCAGACCCTTTATTAGCTTTGTTGCCCTTCTTTGTACTCGCTCCATTTCCAGTACATCCTTCCTGAGCACTGGTGCCCAGAACTGGACAGCCTACTCTAGGTGTGGCCGGACCAGAGTCTTGTAGAGCGGGAGAATTATCATTTTATCTCTGGAGTTGATCCCCTTTTTAATGCATGCCAATATTCTGTTTGCTTTGTTAGCAGCAGCTTGGCATTGCATGCCATTGCTGAGCCTATCATCTACTAGGACCCCCAGGTCCTTTTCCATCCTAGATTCCCCCAGAGGTTCTCCCCCCCAGTGGGTAGATTGCGTTCATATTTTTGCCACCCAAATGCATTATTTTGCCCTGCTTAGCTTAGTATCGTCTGCAAATACAGAGATTGAACCGTTTACCCCATCCTCCAGGTCGTTTATGAACAAATTAAATAGTATCGGTCCCAGGACAGAACCCTGGGGGACCCCACTACCTACCCCTGACCATTCCGAGTATTCGCCATTTATCACCACCCTCTGAACTCGCCCTTGTAGCCAGTTTTCAATCCATGTACTCACCCTATGGTCCATGCCAACGCACCTTATTTTGTACATTAAACGTTTATGGGGAATGTAATTTTCTAGCCAAAAAAGTAGATTTTTACATATAGGAGTGAAGTGTCAGAAATGTCCCGGATAGCAAGTAGTTAAAACCAAAGTTTACAGTCACTTTAAGCTTGCAGAACATTTCAGCACCTCTTACGTAACCCAGTCTCATACTATATAGAAGCAATGTGTATGGGTGTGATTCCTATTCCAGTACACTCCTCTATAACACCCCCACCATTACCACTCCTCCCTGTCCATAGATGAACTTCACACCAGGGGGCGTGGCCACAAACAAGCATGAACAAGCATGAGACAGCTCCAGCAGCTGGAATAAACCATCCTTCTTTGCAGGGGAGACAAACAACGCACAGCCTGTATTTTACTGAAAATAAACTTCCTTTAACTTTAGCTAACAGTAATCCTCAATTTTTATTTCTTCTGCAATATTCCTGGAGTTAGCATGTAAAGATGAAAATGTAAAGGATATAAAATGCCACCCCCCCCCCCCCCATGGAATGGGATTGTCTTGAAGTTAATGAAGTTGCTCAGAATCCCCTTTGCATACAGTGACAGCCTGCAGGAGTAAAGCAATGTTAGGTGAGTGGAGGGGTGCAGGGGGCTCCTAGGTGGAGGAAAGCAGTGGGAGGTGAGTGAAGAAGGCTACTAGATGGAGGACTGAAATGGGGGTGATTGGAGGGGTGCAGGGGACTCCTAGGAGTAGCACAGCAGTGGCAGGTAAATTGAGGAGCGTCCGGGACTCCTAGGTGGAGGACAGCAATGACAGGTGAATGGGGGAGTGCAGGAGGCTACTAGGTGGAGGACAGCAATGACAGATGAGTGCAGGAGGCTACTAGGTGGAGGACAGCAATGACAGATGAGTGCAGGAGGCTACTAGGTGGAGGGCAGCAATGGGAGGTGAGTAGAGGGATGCAGGGGGGGCCTCTGGGAGGAGGACAGCAATGGGAGGTGAGTGGAGGTTTGCACTGGGCTCCTAGGAGGAGGACAGTAATGAGAGATAAGTGGACGTGTGCACTGGGCTCCTAGGTGGAGGACAGTAATGAGAGGTAAGTGGAGGTGTGCACTGGGCTCCTAGGAGGAGAACGGTAATGAGAGGTAAGTGGAGGTGTGCACTGGGCTCCTAGGAGGAGGACAGTAATGAGAGGTAAGTGGAGGTGTGCACTGGGCTCCTAGGAGGAGGACGGTAAAGAGAGATAAGTGGAGGTGTGCACTGGGCTCCTAGGAGGAGGACATTAGTGAGGTGTAAGTTCACGTGTGCACTGGGCTCCTAGGAGGAGGACGGTAATGAGAGATAAGTGAAGGTGTGCACTGGGCTCTTAGGAGGTGGACAGTAATGAGGTATAAGTGGAGGTGTGCACTGGGCTCCTAGGAGGAGGACAGTAATGAGGTGTAAGTTCACGTGTGCACTGGGCTCCTAGGAGGAGGACGGTAAAGAGAGATAAGTGGAGGTGTGCACTGGGCTCCTAGGAGGAGGACGGTAATGAGAGATAAGTGAAGGTGTGCACTGGGCTCTTAGGAGGTGGACAGTAATGAGGTATACGTGGAGGTGTGCACTGGGCTCCTAGGTGGACGACAGTAATGAGGTGTAAGTGGACGTGTGCACTGGGCTCCTAGGAGGAGGACGGTAATGAGAGATAAGTGGAAGTGTGCACTGGGCTCCTAGGAGGAGGACGGTAATGTGAGGTAAGTGGAGGTTTGCACTGGGCTCCTAGGAGGAGGACGGTAATGAGAGGTAAGTGGACGTGTGCACTGGGCTCCTAGGAGGAGGACAGTAATGAGGTGTAAGTTCACGTGTGCACTGGGCTCCTAGGAGGAGGACGGTAATGAGAGATAAGTGGAGGGGTGCACTGGGCTCTTAGGAGGAGGACAGTTATGAGAGATAAGTGGAGGGGTGCACTGGGCTCCTAGGAGGAGGACAATTATGAGAGATAAGTGGAGGGGTGCACTGGGCTCCTAGGAGGAGGACGGTAATGAGAGGTAAGTGGACGTGTGCACTGGGCTCCTAGGAGGAGGACAGTAATGAGGTGTAAGTTCACGTGTGCACTGGGCTCCTAGGAGGAGGACGGTAATGAGAGATAAGTGGAGGGGTGCACTGGGCTCTTAGGAGGAGGACAGTAATGAGGTGTAAGTGGAGGTGTGCACTGGGCTCCTAGGTGGACGACAGTAATGAGAGGTAAGTGGACGTGTGCACTGGGCTCCTAGGAGGAAGACAGTAATGAGAGGTAAGTGGAGGTGTGCACTGGGCTCCTAGGAGGAGGACAGTTATGAGAGATAAGTGGAGGTGTGCACTGGGCTCCTAGGAGGAGGACAGTAATGAGAGGTAAGTGGACGTGTGCACTGGGCTCCTAGGAGGAGGACGGTAATGAGAGATAAGTGGAGGTGTGCACTGGGCTCCTAGGAGGGCGACGGTAATGAGAGGTGAGTGAAGGTGTGCACTGGGCTCCTAGGAGGAGGACAGTAATGGGAGGTGAGTGGAGGTGTGCACTGGGCTCCTAGGAGGAGGACGGTAATGAGAGATAAGTGGAGGTGTGCACTGGGCTCCTAGGAGGAGGACAGTAATGAGGTGTAAGTTCACGTGTGCACTGGGCTCCCAGGAGGAGGACGGTAAAGAGAGATAAGTGGAGGTGTGCACTGGGCTCCTAGGAGGAGGACAGTAGTGAGGTGTAAGTTCACGTGTGCACTGGGCTCCTAGGAGGAGGACGGTAATGAGAGATAAGTGAAGGTGTGCACTGGGCTCTTAGGAGGTGGACAGTAATGAGGTATAAGTGGAGGTGTGCACTGGGCTCCTAGGTGGACGACAGTAATGAGGTGTAAGTGGACGTGTGCACTGGGCTCCTAGGAGGAGGACGGTAATGAGAGATAAGTGGAGGTGTGCACTGGGCTCCTAGGAGGAGGACAGTAATGAGGGGTAAGTGGACGTGTGCACTGGGCTCCTAGGAGGAGGACGGTAATGAGAGATAAGTGGAGGGGTGCACTGGGCTCTTAGGAGGAGGACAGTAATGAGGTGTAAGTGGAGGTGTGCACTGGGCTCCTAGGTGGAGGACAGTAATGAGAGGTAAGTGGACGTGTGCACTGGGCTCCTAGGAGGAGGACAGTAATGAGAGGTAAGTGGAGGTGTGCACTGGGCTCCTAGGAGGAGGACAGTTATGAGAGATAAGTGGAGGTGTGCACTGGGCTCCCAGGAGGAGGATAGTAATGAGAGATAAGTGGAGGTGTGCACTGGGCTCCTAGGAGGAAGACAGTAGTGAGGTGTAAGTTCACGTGTGCACTGGGCTCCTAGGAGGAGGACGGTAATGAGAGATAAGTGGAGGTGTGCACTGGGCTCCTAGGAGGAGGACGGTAATGAGAGGTAAGTGGAGGTGTGCACTGGGCTCCTAGGAGGAGGACAGTAATGAGAGGTAAGTGGAGGTGTGCACTGGGCTCCTAGGAGGAGGACAGTAATGAGAGGTAAGTGGAGGTGTGCACTGGGCTCCTAGGAGGAGGACAGTAATGAGAGGTAAGTGGAGGTGTGCACTGGGCTCCTAGGAGGAGAACGGTAATGAGAGGTAAGTGGAGGTGTGCACTAGGTTCCTAGGAGGAGGACAGTAATGAGAGATAAGTGGAGGTGTGCACTGGGTTCCTAGGAGGAGGACAGTAATGAGAGATAAGTGGAGGTGTGCACTGGGCTCCTAGGAGGAGGACAGTAATGAGAGATAAGTGGAGGTGTGCACTGGGCTCCTAGGAGGAGGACAGTATTGAGAGATAAGAGGAGGGGTGCACTGGGCTCCTAGGAGGAGGACAGTAATGAGAGATAAGTGGAGGTCTGCACTGGGCTCCTAGGAGGAGGACGGTAATGAGAGGTAAGTGGAGGTGTGCACTGGGCTCCTAGGAGGAGGACAGTAATGAGAGGTAAGTGGAGGTGTGCACTGGGCTCCTAGGAGGACGACAGTAATGAGAGGTAAGTGGAGGTGTGCACTGGGCTCCTAGGAGGACGACAGTAATGAGAGGTAGGTGGAGGTGTGCACTGGGCTCCTAGGAGGAGGATAGTAATGAGAGGTAAGTGGAGGTGTGCACTGGGCTCCTAGGAGGACGACAGTAATGAGAGGTAAGTGGAGGTGTGCACTGGGCTCCTAGGAGGATGACAGTAATGAGAGGTAGGTGGAGGTGTGCACTGGGCTCCTAGGAGGAGGACAGTAATGAGAGGTAAGTGGAGGTGTGCACTGGGCTCCTAGGAGGACGACAGTAATGAGAGGTAAGTGGAGGTGTGCACTGGGCTCCTAGGAGGACGACAGTAATGAGAGGTAGGTGGAGGTGTGCACTGGGCTCCTAGGAGGAGGATAGTAATGAGAGGTAAGTGGAGGTGTGCACTGGGTTCCTAGGAGGAGGACAGTAATGAGAGATAAGTGGAGGTGTGCACTGGGCTCCTAGGAGGAGGACAGTAATGAGAGATAAGTGGAGGTGTGCACTGGGCTCCTAGGAGGAGGATAGTAATGAGAGATAAGTGGAGGTCTGCACTGGGCTCCTAGGAGGAGGACGGTAATGAGAGATAAGTGGAGGTGTGCACTGGGCTCCTAGGAGGAGGATAGTAATGAGAGGTAAGTGGAGGCGTGCACTGGGCTCCTAGGAGGAGGATAGTAATGAGAGGTAAGTGGAGGCGTGCACTGGGCTCCTAGGAGGAGGATAGTAATGAGAGGTAAGTGGAGGCGTGCACTGGGCTCCTAGGAGGAGGATAGTAATGAGAGGTAAGTGGAGGGGTGCACGTGGCTACTAGGAGAACAGCAGCTTATGCATGGTAATGGAGGGGAGCAGGGGGCTCCTAAGAGGACAACAGCTATGGCAGGAGAGTTGAGGGGCGCAGGGGGCTCCTAGATGGACAATAGCTATGCCAGGAGAGTGGAGGGGTGCGGGGGGGGGGCTCCTAGATTGACAACAGCTATGGCAGGAGAGTGGAGGAGTGCAGGGGGGCTCCTATGAGGACAACAGCTATGGCAGGAGAGTGGAGGGGTGCAGGGAGGGGGGCTCCTAGGAGGACAACAGCTATGGCAGGGGAGTTGAGGGGTGAAGGGGGCTCCTAGATGGACAACAGCTATGGAAGGAGAGTGAAGGGGTGCAGGGGGGCTCCTGGGAGGACATCAGCTATGGTATGAGAGTTGAGGGGTGCAGGGGGCTCCTAGGAGGAGGACAGTAATGAGAGGTGAGTGGAGGGGTGCAGGGGACTCCTAGGAGGAGGACAGTAATGAGAGGTGAGTGGAGGGGTGCAGGGGGCTCCTAGGAGGAGGACAGTAATGAGAGGTGAGTGGAGGGGTGCAGGGGGCTCCTAGGAGGAGGACAGTAATGAGAGGTGAGTGGAGGGGTGCAGGGGGCTCCTAGGAGGAGGACAGTAATGAGAGGTGAGTGGAGGGGTGCAGGGGGCTCCTAGGAGGAGGACAGTAATGAGAGGTAAGTGGAGGTGTGCACTGGGCTCCTAGGAGGAGGACAGTAATGAGAGATAAGTGGAGGTGTGCACTGGGCTCCTAGGAGGAGGACAGTATTGAGAGATAAGAGGAGGGGTGCACTGGGCTCCTAGGAGGAGGACAGTAATGAGAGATAAGTGGAGGTCTGCACTGGGCTCCTAGGAGGAGGACGGTAATGAGAGGTAAGTGGAGGTGTGCACTGGGCTCCTAGGAGGAGGACGGTAATGAGAGGTAAGTGGAGGTGTGCACTGGGCTCCTAGGAGGAGGACGGTAATGAGAGGTAAGTGGAGGGGTGCACTGGGCTCCTAGGAGGAGGACAGTAATGAGAGGTAAGTGGAGGGGTGCACTGGGCTCCTAGGAGGAGGACAGTAATGAGAGGTAAGTGGAGGTGTGCACTGGGCTCCTAGGAGGACGACAGTAATGAGAGGTAAGTGGAGGTGTGCACTGGGCTCCTAGGAGGACGACAGTAATGAGAGGTAGGTGGAGGTGTGCACTGGGCTCCTAGGAGGAGGATAGTAATGAGAGGTAAGTGGAGGTGTGCACTGGGCTCCTAGGAGGACGACAGTAATGAGAGGTAAGTGGAGGTGTGCACTGGGCTCCTAGGAGGATGACAGTAATGAGAGGTAGGTGGAGGTGTGCACTGGGCTCCTAGGAGGAGGACAGTAATGAGAGGTAAGTGGAGGTGTGCACTGGGCTCCTAGGAGGACGACAGTAATGAGAGGTAAGTGGAGGTGTGCACTGGGCTCCTAGGAGGACGACAGTAATGAGAGGTAGGTGGAGGTGTGCACTGGGCTCCTAGGAGGAGGACAGTAATGAGAGGTAAGTGGAGGTGTGCACTGGGTTCCTAGGAGGAGGACAGTAATGAGAGATAAGTGGAGGTGTGCACTGGGCTCCTAGGAGGAAGACAGTAATGAGAGATAAGTGGAGGTGTGCACTGGGCTCCTAGGAGGAAGACAGTAATGAGAGATAAGTGGAGGTGTGCACTGGGCTCCTAGGAGGAGGATAGTAATGAGAGATAAGTGGAGGTCTGCACTGGGCTCCTAGGAGGAGGACGGTAATGAGAGATAAGTGGAGGTGTGCACTGGGCTCCTAGGAGGAGGATAGTAATGAGAGGTAAGTGGAGGCGTGCACTGGGCTCCTAGGAGGAGGATAGTAATGAGAGGTAAGTGGAGGCGTGCACTGGGCTCCTAGGAGGAGGATAGTAATGAGAGGTAAGTGGAGGGGTGCACGTGGCTACTAGGAGAACAGCAGCTTATGCATGGTAATGGAGGGGAGCAGGGGGCTCCTAAGAGGACAACAGCTATGGCAGGAGAGTTGAGGGGCGCAGGGGGCTCCTAGATGGACAATAGCTATGCCAGGAGAGTGGAGGGGTGCGGGGGGGGGCTCCTAGATTGACAACAGCTATGGCAGGAGAGTGGAGGAGTGCAGGGGGGCTCCTATGAGGACAACAGCTATGGCAGGAGAGTGGAGGGGTGCAGGGAGGGGGGCTCCTAGGAGGACAACAGCTATGGCAGGGGAGTTGAGGGGTGAAGGGGGCTCCTAGATGGACAACAGCTATGGAAGGAGAGTGAAGGGGTGCAGGGGGGCTCCTGGGAGGACATCAGCTATGGTATGAGAGTTGAGGGGTGCAGGGGGCTCCTAGGAGGAGGACAGTAATGAGAGGTGAGTGGAGGGGTGCAGGGGACTCCTAGGAGGAGGACAGTAATGAGAGGTGAGTGGAGGGGTGCAGGGGGCTCCTAGGAGGAGGACAGTAATGAGAGGTGAGTGGAGGGGTGCAGGGGGCTCCTAGGAGGAGGACAGTAATGAGAGGTGAGTGGAGGGGTGCAGGGGGCTCCTAGGAGGAGGACAGTAATGAGAGGTGAGTGGAGGGGTGCAGGGGGCTCCTAGGAGGAGGACAGTAATGAGAGGTAAGTGGAGGGGTGCAGGGGGCTCCTAGGAGGAGGACAGTAATGAGAGGTGAGTGGAGAGGTGCAGGGGGCTCCTAGGAGGAGGACAGTAATGAGAGGTGAGTGGAGGGGTGCAGGGGGCTCCTAGCTGGAGGATAGCAATGGAAGGAGAGTGGAGGGGTGCAGGGGGCTCCTAGAAAAAGGATGGGGATGGGAATGAGAGGTGAGTGGAGGTGTGCAGGGGGTTTCTAGGTGCAGCTGGGAGTGTGTGTAACCCCCCCCCCCTCTGCCACTGACGTATGACAGGAGGTGGCGGAGGTGGTAAAAAGGTTAAAGAAAAAATTAAAGTGTTACTAAACCCACAACAGTAAAATCAGTCTGTATATGCAGCATAGCATGCTTGTTATACTCACTGTGGAACCTAAGGGGTTAATCCCCTGCATTGTGTAAAAAGGCTGTTTTATCCTGTATGCACAGATCTTCCCTCTCCTGCACTGTCTATCTGGGGAAGGCCAGCTAACACAGGCAGAGTAGCCAACCTGCACATGCTCAGGTGTGTCTTTTATGCTGGAGAGAATAATTACTTGTTCTCAGAGATAGCCAGGTCACATGATATTGGCATCACATATGTGAGCGTGTATAGAGGCTGAAGTGAAAATCTCCTCCTTCCTGAAATCTCAGCACTGGAGAAACTGTGCAGTTTATCACTGACCGTGGTATACAGATCATCCAAAAAGGTATATAGTGGCAATATTTTAATGTAAAAAGAAGACTTATAAGCTGTGGGCACTGCAGGGGAGCAGAGGTCCTAATTCCCCACGCAGTATAGATTCTCCCCTACGGTCTTAAACCCCATTTAACACAGACCCCTCCCAGCCCACCTGCTCAGTACAGACCCCACCAATGCAGACTCTCCCTCCTAGTCCAATTTCCCAGTATAGACCAACCCTCAGTACAAAGCCCAAGGCACAGTACAGACCTCAGCCCACCCTACAGTACAGACCCTCTTCCTCCCCACGAGTACAGACCCCTTCCCCACCATAAAGTCACTCACAAAATACTGGAGACCTCGCATGCCTTGGCAAAAGGTAGTCCTCCCATAAGCTGTGAATGTGACTGCAGCCAGGGAGGAGCCTCCCTGGGCTTTTGCATATGAATGAGCTTGTGGTGGGATTTGCATATAAATAGCAGCTTCATATGCAAAGTGGCATGTTAAATTATGCATATGCAGACCAAGTACTTGTTTGCCTTTTAAATACACTGTAGGCGCAATGTATAGGGGGGAGCCTTCACTGGACAAAGCCCCTGTACATTGGACATCGGGACTAAGCTGAAAATATGGAACAGCTCTGCATGATCTGGGATTGTTGGGAGGTATTACAAATATCCCATGATGGAGTGCTAGTGAAAAAGTATCCTGAGTATGTTTTATGAATACATTCCTGTTTCTATCCTTTTCACCTTCTTCCCTTATGGACACAACAGGAACTGTGGGGAAACCCTGCTTTTAGACCCCTTTCACACTGGGGCAGTTTTCAGGCATTTTAGCGCTGGAAATAGCCTCTGCTAAGCACCTGAAAACCGCCTACCATTCATTCAAGTGTGACGTTTCACACTGGGGCGGTGCGCTGGCGGGGCGTCCTGAAAAGTCCTGCAAGCAGCATCTTTGGGGCGGGTTGGGAGCGCTGTATTTAGCACTCCCAAAATGCCCTGTCCATTGGAATGATTGGGCAGCTTCCGAAGCGCCTGAAAAGTGCTTTGGAAGCGCCACAACACAGGAGTTTTTAACCTCTTCTCTGGGGTTAAAAGCGCCCCCCCCCCCCCCTAGAGGCCGAAAAGCGCCACGTAACCGCTTCTGGACCAGCCGCCACAGTTTTACTGCAGCAGGCTGGCTCCCCTGCACAAAATCACGTTACTGTACTTGATCTCATGGAGTACGGATAGCAGGCGCGCGCGCCCGCTGCATAGCGGGGGTGCTGATGCTCTTGGCCTAAGGTCGCGATGACCGCCGGCCACCAGTGATCGTGACCAGGCAGGAGACACAGAACAGGGACGAGTGTGTTGAAACACAGACTTCCTTGTTCTGACAGGAGTGACAGATTGTGTGTTCCTATTAGCTAGGAACCATGATCCGTCACTTCCTCTAGTCAGTCCCCTCCCCCTTCAGTTAGAATCACCTCTCAGGGAACAGTTAACCCCTTTACCGCCCCCTAGTGTCAACCCCTTCACTGCCAGTGCCATTTTTACAGTAATCAATGCATTTTTAATCGCACTGATCACTGTATTAATGCCAGTGGTTCAAAAAATGTGTCAAAATTGTCCGATGTGTCCGCCATAATGTTGCAGTCACGATAAAAATCGCAGATCGCCGCCATTACTAGTAAAAAATAATAATAATAATAAAAATGCTTTAAATCTATCCCCTGTTTTGTAGACGCTATAACTTTTGCTCAAACCAATCAACATACGCTTATTGCAATATTTTTTTTTTTTTTACCAAAAATATGTAGAAGAATACATATTGGCCTAAACTGAAGAAAAAAATGTTTTTTTATATATTTTTGGGGGATATTTATTATAGCAAAAAGTAAAAAATAATGCGTTTTTTTCAAAATTTTTGCTCTTTTTTTTGTTTATAGCGCAAAAAATAAATACTGCAGGGGGGATCAAATACCACCAAAAGAAAGCTCTATTTATGGGAAAAAAAGGACGTCAATTTTGTTTGGGTACAACATCGCACAACCGCGCAATTGTCAGTTAAAGCGATGCAGTGCAAATCGCAAAAAGTGCTCTGGTCAGGAGGGGGGTAAATTCTTCCGGGGCTGCAGTGGTTAAACAGCTGTAAAGCTTTGCTAAAATGAGCAGCGCTTTAACGTGGCCGCGGCCCCAGTGTGAAAGGAGTCTTATTGTCACTGCAACAGCTGTCCCCATTGAAAGATTTCCCCTTGCTTCCTGTTGCAGTGACATCTGTACAAATCTATCTTTTCCCTCTTTTTCAGTCTTGATTTTATAGAAGTGGTAACATGCACAGGATGTGATGGGAAATCTCCCCAGTCAGCAGTAGAATACTGACAGCGGTTCTAACTAGGGTTGCACCGATACCAATCCTAGTATCGGTATCGATGCCCATACCAAGCACTTGTACTCTTGCAAATGCTCTGATACATTACTCCGATACCTGCGTCCTCAGTGTAGCGGGGGGGGGTGGGGGTGGTTTGGGGCTAAAAGCCTCACAGATGATCGGTGCTGGCAGTTACAAGCACCAATCTCCCTGTATACCTTTTATTAAACCAGCTGACAGCTGCTTCTCCTCCACTCCCTCCTGTGGCTTTCAGCTGCTTTAGGTATACAAGGAGGTTGGTGCTTGTACCTGCCCGCACTGATCGTCCCGACTTGCCCCTGTGTCCTCCTGCGGCTCTTCGGGTCCTCCGCCGGCTCCCCAAGTCTGCTTTGGTCCTCCTCCGTCCTCCTTTGTGCTCCTCCGGTCCCCCTCTGAGTTTCCCCTCCGTGTCCTCTGTGCTCCTCCGGTCCCCCTCTGAGTTTCCCCTCCGTGTCCTCTGTGCTCCTCCGGTCCCCCTCTGTGCTCCCTCTCTGTGTCCTCCTCCGTGCTCATCCGCCCCTCTGTGCTCCTATAGAAACCTTCCCCCCCACCACCCCTTCCCAGATCTGTCAGGAAGGAGAGCGGAGGAAGGAGCCTGGTAAATCTGTAATTTACCAGCTTGTTCCTTTTCCGAATGGACAGAGTCACCGACTCTGTCCATTCATAACTGAGCATTGTAAACTGTGTTTATGATGTCTCAGTTTATGAATAGAGAGGAGCCTCTGTCTCCTGTCCATTCATGTTCAGTGTAGCTGAGGCTGCAGAGAAAGGGACTGGGGAATCTGTGTCCTCAGTCCCTTTCCCTGTCTCAAAGGGGACATGTCAGGGGTCTTTTTAGACCCCTGACATCTCACCAAAGCCCTCCAAACGGGCTGATAAAAAAATAAATAAAGAATTGTTTAAAAAATCTATTTAAAAGGTTAAATTGTAAAAATAAAATAAAAAAAAAACACTGACACACACTTTGTGCGTCGGATTTGTGTACACACGATCGGAATTTAACCGATCGGATTTTGTTGTCGGAAAATTTTATATCCTGCTCTCAAACTTTGTGTTTTGAAAATTCCAATGGAAAATGTGTGATGGAGCCTACACACGGTCGGAATTTCCGACAACAAGGTCCTATCACACATTTTCAATCGGAAAATCCTATCATGTGTACAGGGCATTAGAGATACAGTGAGGGTCAGGGTTACAGGAAGAGTTAGTTTTAGGAATACAGTGAGGGTCAGGGTCACATGGAGGGTTAGTGTTAGGGGGCAGGATGGGTTAGCTTTAGGCATACAGGGTGGGTAAGTGTTAGAGATACAGTGAGGGTCAGGGTTACAGGGAGAGTTAGTTTTAGGGTTACAAAGAAAGTTAATGTTAGGGATAGACTGAGGGCTACTTTGAAGGTCACTTTTGTGGTTACCATGGGAGTTAGTTTTGGGTTACATTGTGGGTTAGTGCTACAGTGAGGGTTACCCTCAGGGAAACTCCAGTACTGGAAAGTGGGGTGGCTGAGGGTCTTGGCATCTGCAGCTGTGTGCATCTGATTGCCTTTGTTTTGCAGATAAGATGTTAGCAGCACATTTTGATGCTCCAGGAGGGCCAGATAACCTCTATGTTAAAGAAGTGAGCAGACCTGTCCCAAAGGAAGGCGAGGTTCTAGTACAAGTCTATGCCAGTGCACTGAACAGGGCAGATTTACTACAGGTATGTTCAGTGTTTACATTTCCAATTAACCCATCATCATCTATGTCAGAAAATAGAACATATAAGTTTTTTTTTGCAGACAAGGGGATATTATCCACCACCCCCAGGAGCCAGTCAGATTATAGGTCTGGAAGCATCAGGCAAAGTGGTGGCACTCGGTCCAGGTGCTGACGGATGTTGGAAGATCGGAGATCGAGTGATGGCTCTGTTGGCTGGGGGAGGAAATGCCCAGTACGTCGCAGTACCCTCCAGTCAGCTTATGCCAATCCCCCCTGGTATGACAGATACCAATGCTGCTGCCATCCCTGAAGCCTGGCTCACCGCTTACCAACTCTTGCATTTTGTGGGTGAGTGGTTTTCTTATTTTTGGAGTCGTATAGTCATTACAACTTGATTGTTGTGAGCAAATTAACTTCATTTCCATGCTTATTTAAAAGAGAAGTATTACCAAAGCTTTTTTGGCCATACTCTTTTTGGGTCACAGGACTATCCTTACTTTGCTTCTCCTGTGACCCAGTGTCTTCTGGTAGCGACCTATTGCCTGCTATCAGCTGACAGATCAGAGCTGCTCCAGACACTGGAAGTCTGATTCACAGCTGACTCCACCTCCCAGCGCACAGTTGAGAACCAAAGCCAGCTGCACCCACCATCATCCCAACCTTTTTTACTAAAAAACTGGAATATCAGTTTTAAGTGGACTGACCCAAAAAGAAAATTGCGGTGGGACCCACACGATTAAACTGTGAACATAAATGTATAATTGCAAAATGCTCCCAGGAGAAGATCATAAAATCTTTGCTGACTTTTTGGAAGTGAATTCTAGACTATAGGTTAAATTTTCTGCTGGCGTGCATAATGACAAACTAAATGTATTTAATCTCATGACTATGCCAAGTTTATGTTTCCTTATACACGAGAAGGTATATAAACAGCTTGCTTTTAGCTTAACATTATTCCATGTGGTCTGTTCCCTCAAAGCTATTACTTTACCTATCCAGAAACCCTATATAAAACTGCCTTCTTTTTCTAATTTATTTATTACAGGTGCCTATATAGTGCCATCATTTACGCAACGCTTTAGATATTTATTATACATTCACATCAGTCCCTGCCCTCAAGGAACTTACAACCTAATGTTCCTAACTCACATTCATACATACTCATACTAAGGCCAATTTAGGCAGGAGCCATTTAACCTACCAGCATGTCTTTGGAGTGTGGGAGGAAACGGGAGTACCCAGAGGAAACCCACGCAGGCACAGGGAGAATGTGCAAACTCAGTGCTGGTAGTGCTGTGGTTTGGAAACAAACCTAGTGCTGCTAGGCAGAACTGCCAATCACTTTGTTGTCAAAGACCAACCCTGGGCACCTCCGCCAAGGGCCCTGCCTCCAACCTGAGCCTTCTGCCCATGTATTTTTTTTAAATTATACTTAACTTTTTCAGGTGCCTTCACACAGGTCACATGATGAGTGGGGTCTTCTTCCTCTTTACACCTCTCACATTTTTGTAAATATTTTATTATACCTTTTCATGTGACAACACTTTAGAAATTACACTTTGCTACAATGTAAAGTAGTGAGTGGACAGCTTGTATAACAGTGTAAATTTGCTGTCCCCTCAAAATAACTCAACACACAGCCATTAATGTCTAAACCACTGGAAACACAAGTGAGTACACCCCTAAGTGAAAATGTCCAAATTGGGCCCAATTAGCCATTTTCTCTCCCCAGTGTCATGTGACTTGTTAGTGTTACAAGTTCTCAGGTGTGAATGGGGAGCAGGTGTGTTAAATTTGGTGTTATCGCTCTCACTCTCTCATACTGGTCACTGGAAGTTCAACATGGCACCTCATGGCAAAGAACTCTCTGAGGATCTGAAAAAAAGAATTGTTGCCCTACATAAAGATGGCCTAGGCTATAAAAAGATTGCCAAGACCCTGAAACTGAGCTGGAGGACCGTGGGCAAGACCATACAGCGGTTTAACAGGACAGGTTCCACTCAGAACAGGCCTCGCCATGGTCAACCAAAGAAGTTGAGCGCACGTGCTCAGCGTCATATCCAGAGGTTGTCTTTGGGAAATAGACGTATGAGTGCTGCCAGAATTGCTGCAGGGGTTGTAGGGGTGGGGGGTCAGCCTGTCAGTGCTCAGACCATACGCCACACACTGCATCAAATTGGTGTGCATGGCTGTCGTCCCAGAAGGAAGCCTCTTCTAAAGATGATGGACAAGAAAGCCCACAAACAGTTTGCTGAAGACAAGCAGACTGGGGCTGCATGAGTGCTGCTGACACTGGGGAGCTACAGTTCATTGAGGGAACCATGAATGCCAACATGTACTGTGACATACTGAAGCAGAGCATGATCTCCTCCCTTCGGAGACTGGGCCGCAGGGGAGTATTCCAACGTGGTAAGGACCCAAAATGCACCTCCAAGACAACCACTGTCTTGCTAAAGAAGCTGAGGGTAAAGGTGATGGACTGGCCAAGCATGTCTGCAGACCTAAACCCTATTGAGCATCTGTGGAGCATCCTCAAACGGAAGGTGGAGGAGCGCAAGGTCTCTAACATCCACCAGCTTCATGATGTCGGAGGAGTGGAAGAGGACTCCAGTGGCAACCTGTGAAGCTCTGGTGAACTCTATGCCCAAGAGGGTTAAGGCAGTGCTGGAAAATAATGGTGGCCACACAAAATATTGACACTTTGGGCCCAACTTGGATATTTTCACATAGGGGTGTACTCACTTTTGTTGCCAGCAGTTTAGACATTAATGGCTGTGTTGAGTTATTTTGAGGGGACAGCAAATTTACACTGTTATACAAGCTGTACATAAAAGACAAAAACAGAACATCCCATAGCTGAACTTACCAACCAGTCTGCCAACTGACCAAATTAATCTGTCCAACAGTCTGCGTTAAAAACAGGTTTAGTTAGAACGCATGCATAAGCTGCGAGGCCTCTTCACGGCACCCTGTGTATGCTTTCAATCCTAACGCTACAGAATTTATAAGCGTCTTCACAATGGAAGCACATGCATTAAATAGATAGATGAGGGGCAGGTGGGCCTGGAGGCAGCCCATTCTCCCTTAAAGGAACAGGAGCACGCTGGACATCAAGCAAGAGCACAATGGCAGCTCCTGCCCCATGTGACTCTGGCAGCCATCTTGGGTCAGGCAGAGTCAATTTAAGGCCCTGGCTCCCCGGTTTGGCTTGCATTTGTGAATGGGCAGTATAGGGAAAGATGCCCCGTCTGTTAGGGGCAGAACTAGCGGTAGGGAAAGCATAGGGTCTGTTAATCCTCTGGACATCCTCCCAATTGGGCACAAGACAGCCAGGCCACATTCTGCTCTCTTTACAGTCTGGATGAGCATTGCTCTATTCTCTTTGCTGAAAACCGTGCACCTGGTTGGGCAGTTCTCCCATCGGGCCTAGTTGTGAACCTCCACTGCATTACTTCAATACAAGTTCTCTATTGCACCCGACTATGTGAATTATTGCCACCACACCGCACCCATCGACACGCACAGCAGGAAGAAAAGCTGTCCAGTGGGAGTTAGATAAATAAGGGGCTTCCAGATAATCAGACACTAAATGAAGAGCTAATTCGAAAGAACGTCAAAGAAACTTGGCAAGAAGAGATAAATAGTTACAGTATATCTAATGATTAATTTATATCATAATTGTTTTTTGTTTTTTTACCATAAAGTGTAACAAAGGAGAAATTCAAATGGTTGCCTCACACCTGTCAGTTATATTGGCACCACATCCCTTTGATAAAGATGAACAAAAAAATGAAGGAATGGGACTTTAAAGGTGCAGTATTTAACACACAAATTATATCACAAATTTAATTTTATTTAGAAAAGTTAATTGATAAAAGACATAATGATTTAAAATTCATCCAATATTACAGTATAGTTCCAGAAGGTGCAAATGAAAGACTTATTTCTCAACATGTTTCACCACATCCAGTGGCTTCCTCAGGAGCATAGTATTTATCAGGCACTATCTAAGAATGACAATACACAGAAATTACAACATGAACAATATAAGGTATACAATAAATCAACAGTGTACAAATATTAAATGGTCCCACACATCTAAGCTGCTAATGCAATGCCATAGCCTGGGAACTATATTTACCTGTATATAGATGATTTAAAAATTGTATAAAGGAAATAACACTAATATTTAAGCCAGATGAATCAAAAGGCAGACCCCACCGATGGATCATCTGATGACAATAGAGGGTAATATAAGAGAAAAAATTGCATTTTTAACTGGTGGACAAAAGGCCTAAAATAGAGATGGAAAGATAAACAATACAGTTTAATTAATAAAAGGCTAAGGGAAAACCCGAAGCGGTATAGATCAAAACACGATGAAAGGTATTTAAATGAGAATCTAGCTGTGCTATGTTGGCTAAACCAAACCGACAGTCAAAAATTCATCCACATTTGGCTAATATCACCCCCAGAGGAGCCCCATAGGGGAAGCATAAGCCTAAGGGGAAGGATAGGGCATAGATCAATCATCTAGACCAGTAAGAACCACAGAGTAGATATCCCAGTGTTAATTCCAGTAAAGATAAATACTTGAATGGATTGTATATTTCAATGACAGCGTCTTCCGACTCTCATGCTGGCCTACACCTTTTGACGTTCAACAGAGTGCTTATATACCCTCCCCCTCTCCAAAAAGGCACCAAGGAAAACGGCGCCAAAAAATCAGGAAGGGGCGGACACTACAGTGGCGTCTGCCAACACGTAGTTGCACCGGAAATTACATAGAAAACTACACTAGGGAAACCGGAAGTCAACAAAGACAGCGCCGCGTGGCACACCGGAAGTGACACCAAGTCGGACTCTAAGCGTCACCTCTAGAAGCTGTAAACAGCTTCTAGAGCTGCTTCATTTCCGGTGCGACTACGTGTTAGCAGATGCCACTGTAGCGTCCGCCCCTCCCCGATTTTTTTTTGGCGCCATTTTCCTTGGCGCTTTTTTGGAGAGGGGGAGGGTATATAAGCACTCTGGTGAACGTCAAAAGATGTAGGCCAGCATGAGAGGTGGAAGACGCTGTCATTGAAATATACAATTCATTCAGGTATTTATCTTTACTGGAATTAACATTGGGATATCTACTCTGTGGTTCTTATTGGTCTAGATGATTGATCTATGTCCTATCCTTCCCCTTAGGCTTATGCTTCCCCTATGGGGCTCCTCTGGGGGTGATATTAGCCAAATGTGGATGAATTTTTGACTGTCGGTTTGGTTTAGCCAACATAGCACAGGTAGATTCTCATTTAAAGTGGGGTTCCACCCAAAAAAACAGAAAGTGTAACGGAGTGGCTCTTTATCTGCTTGTTTTATTTTGTTATGTTTTTATGTTTAAAGGGAAGGTCCAGAAAGGTGAAACGGTATTGATACACGCAGGAGCTAGTGGTGTTGGCACTGCTGCCATCCAGCTGTGCCGTTTTGCTGGAGTTGTACCCATCGTGACGGCTGGTTCAGCTGAAAAGCTTGAGTTTGCCAGGAAACTTGGAGCTGCTTCTGGATTCAACTACAAAGAGGAGGACTTTGGCACTAAATGTCTGGAGGCCACAAACAGTAAGTTCAGTGCAGCGGCTTGATATGCACAGGTTAATCACTAACACACATTACCAAAGGTCTCATATATGTAAGTATACATAAGTAATGCACAGGAAACAGCTGTGGTATTATCCACAGAACCAGATCAGAGGATTGCTTTTGTTTTCTGTAGTGGGCTCACAAATACAGCTGCTGGAATCTGATTGGCTGCAAAAAATTGCCTGAATGTTTTGCTCTTGTATAGCAACTTTATATAAGCTTTGTGCTTCATATGCAATTTCCCGTCATACTTCTTGGCCTTGGGACCATGGGTAGAGTAGAACCTCTGTCAAGTTTTCATTCCAGTCTGGGTCCCTGCTTGGGAAATGTTCCCCTTTTTTTGCCATGGTGACCATTGTCACTGAGGGACAAAGAGATGGGGAAATTCAAAATGTTACAGTTTTTAGCAGAAGAGGAGACAAGGAGAAGTCTTCCAATGGGACACCTGTTCTGGTGACAGATATCTAAGGTGGGAATTTCTCTCATTACCTGTGACACTACTGGGACAGGAAATAAAGGGGATCTCCCCAGTGGGGGATGGATAACAAAAAGTAGACTGACAGGGGAGTTCTAAACCTAAATGTAAAAAAAAATGGTTTGGCTTGACACTTAAAGTTTAACGCCAGGCAGATATACAGTGGGGCAAAAAAGTATTTAGTCAGCCACCAACTGTGCAAGTTCTCCCACTTAAAAAGATGAGAGAGGCCTGTAATTGTCATCAGCGGTATACCTCAACTATGAGAGACAAAATGTGGAAACCAATCCAGACATCACATTGTCTGATTTGGAAAGAATTTATTTGCAAATTATGGTGGAAAATAAGTATTTGGTCAATATCAAACATTCATCTCAATAATTTGTTATATATCTTTTGCTGGCAATGACAGAGGTCAGACGTATTCTGTAATGCCCTGTACACACGATTGGACATTCCGACAACAAAATCCTAGGATTTTTTTCCGACAGATGTTGGCTCAAACTTGTCTTGCATACACACGGTCACACAAAAATGACGGAAAATCCGATCATTCTGAACGTGGTGACGTAAAACACGTACGTTGGGACTATAAACGGGGCAGTAGCCAATAGCTTTTGTCTCTTAATTTATTCTGAGCATGCGTGGCACTTTGTCCGTCGGATTTGTGTACACACGATCGGAATTTCCGACAACGGATTTTGTTGTCGGAAAATTTTATAGCAAGCTCTCAAACTTTGTGTGTCAAATTCCGATGGAAAATGTGTGATGGAGCCTACACATGGTCGGAATTTCCGACAACAAGGTCCTATCACACATTTTCCGTCGGAAAATCTGACCGTGTGTACGGGGCATAAGTCTTCACAAGGTTGTCACACACTGTTGCTGGTATGTTGGCCCATTCCTCCATGCAGAACTCCTGTAGAGCAGTGATGTTTTGGGGCTGTCGCTGGGCAACATGGACTTTCAACTCCCTCCAAAGGTTTTCTATGGGGTTGAGATCTGGAGACTGACTAGGCTACTCCAAGACCTTTGAAATGCTTTTTACGAAGCCGCTCCTTCGTTGCCCGGGCGGTGTGTTTGGGATCATTGTCATGCTGAAAGACCCAGCCACGTTTCATCTTCAGTGCCCTTGCTGATGGGAGGAGGTTTGCACTCAAAATCTCACAATACATGGCCCCATTCATTCTTTCATGTACATGGATCAGTCGTCCCATTCCCTTTGCAGAGAAACAGCCCCAAAGCATGATGTTGCCACCCCCATGCTTCACAGTAGGTATGCTGTTCTTTGGTTGCAACTCAGCATTCTCTCTCCTCCAAACACGAGTTGTGTTTCTACCAAGCAGTTCTACTTTGGTTTCATCTGACCATATGACATTCTCCCAATCCTCTTCTGGATCATCCAAATGCTCTCTAGCAAACCTCAGATGGGCCCAGACATGTACTGGCTTAAGCAGGGGGACACGTCTGGCACTGCAGGATCTGAGTCCCTGGCGGCGTAGTGTGTTACTGATGGTAGCCTTTGTTACGTTGGTCCCAGCTTTCTGCAGGTTATTCACTAGGTCCCCCCGTGTGGTTCTGGGATTTTTGCTCACCATTCTTGTGTTCATCTTGACCCCAAGGGGTGAGATCTTGTGTGGAGCCCCAGATCGAGGGAGATTATCAGTGGTCTTGTATGTCTTCCATTTTCTAATTATTGCTCCCACAGTTGATTCTTCACACCAAGCTGCTTGCCTATTGCAGATTCAGTCTTCCCTGCCTGGTGCAGGTTTACAATTTTGTTTCTGGTGTCCTTCGACAGCTCTTTGGTCTTCACCATAGTGGAGTTTGGAGTGTGACTGTTTGAGGTTGTGGACAGGTGTCTTTTATACTGATAACAAGTTAAAACAGGTGCCATTAATACAGATAATGAGTGGAGAACAGGGGAGCCTCTTAAAGAAGAAGATACAGGTCTGTGAGAGCCAGAAATCTTGCTTGTTTGTAGGTGACCAAATACTTATTTTCCTCCATAATTTGCAAATAAATTCTTTCAAAAATCAGACAATGTGATTGTCTGGATTTTTTTCCACATTTTGTCTCATAGTTGAGGTATACCTATGATGACAATTACAGACCTCTCTCATCTTTTTAAGTGGGAGAACTTGCACAATTCATGGCTGACTAAATACTTTTTTGCCCCACTGTAAAAGACCACAGCAATGTATTCATTAACCTCCTTACAACCGCAATATACATGTTTGCAGCAGCAGGGTGGGTGCCGTGGTGGTTAATGTCCACCTGCTGTTTATATGCATTGTTGTGTTGTGCAGTGCACATTATCAGTGATGTGGCTGAGCTGTTGCCTGTAGGATGGGCTCATGATGATGTCAGCAGTGTGCAGCCAACTACAGCGCACCAGGATTAGAAGCCACTTTTTACCTCGGGCATTAATCCCTGTATGGTCTGCAAAGCTCCGAGAGAAGGGAGTAACAGCAGAATACACCAATAGGTTTTTTTTCTGCAATGCAAATAGCATGCTGATAGAAGTATAGAGCGGAATGACAGAAAGATGAACTCATTAGTGTATTGCTTCTCCTTACGTACTGCAGTGACGGGGTATGGATGGCGAGGAGACCTCTAAGCAAAAGAAAATATACAGCAGAGTATCAGGCCCTGTGTAGATCAGTGTAAATATTGGAACTGGATGGCCAAAAAAAAACAAATCGTTTGGCAAGTAATCAGCCCCCTTATATGTATTTAGCTGTATACCTGCCATTCATTTTTAAAGTGATTGTAAACGATCACCTTGTAAAACAACCTATTTAGTTTAAAAAATAATTGAAAGGCGAAAGGCAAAACATTTTTGTATAGATATATAGATATATAGATATATATATCTATATATCTATATATCTATATAAAAATGCATTAAAAATACCTTTTTTTTTTTTTTCCCTTTTTTTTTATCAGTAATCACATTCCATCTGTTCTTAGCTGCATAAGAGCAGGGGGGAGGAGAAGCAGCAGCACACTGAGCTTCCCAGTGAATGGTTGTGCAGCGGGTTGGCAGGACAAGTCTGATCATTGGAGGAGAGCAGGCTGAGTTCCCAGCATAGCTAGAGAACTGACCACGCTCTCCTCTCCTGCTTAGAGTGGTCAGTTCTTAATAGGAAAGCAGAGGAACTAGCAGGAACACCAGGGATTTCACACAAAAGAAGCAATACAAACCGAACAGGATACTTTCTAATATAAGTACATGGTACAGCAGGCACATATCAGAAATATGAAGTGTTTGGTGTAACAAACGCTTTAAGTAATATGAGGAGTAGTGAAAACAAGGTTGATCCTTTTATTGCCATATTTTCAGTTCACATTTAGAAGAAAGGTGCTAAATGGCTTTTCTAGTGGTACATTTTCTGCTAGAAGGGAAAATACTTCTGCCACGTTATGTTGGAAACAGGCAAAAATGATGTTTCTTAGGGCCTATAGGATTAGCAGTGTCATGCTGTGCAGATTTAAGCAGGCTATACACTGATCGAAATCCATCTGGTTGAATCAGGGTCCTTCATATCATGGAACTGCTTTTAGTTGGCCCTCAATAACTACCTGGACTTTAAAAAAAATAATGAGCAGAAACAACAGTAGTGTGCTATTGTATTTCTTTTATATCTTGGAAAGAAAAACTTGAGAAAGACAATTGAAACAGAAATGTGTCTGGTTCAGAAGGGACCAACCTAATTCTGATCAGTGTGTCCATCCCCTTTTGTCAAAGGGATATACTGGAAAACTTTTGGTGATCAGTGGTTGCAGCCACTAATCAGTGTGTCATGACGGCGGTGGGTCCCAGAATACAATGTCCTGGCAAGGGGAGATTCCTTCATCCAGCTCGGTTGTGTCGATGGAGGAATTTGTTCATTTTTTTTTTTTTTAATGTGTATAGCCAGCTTTAGTCAATATTTTACATGCTGGAGCCTAGTAAACAAATTTCTGTTATGAATTTATCAGATCTAATGTGGGAGTTTGAGTCACTGTATGCGGTTTGTCACTCGATTCCCTTTGAATTCAACACACCTGCCATATAAAATACCAGTTTACACAATACAGGATGCTTTAAGTGCTCTTGTGTCTTGCATACAAACGACAAAGAATTGTCGGCCAACAAATACAAACGTAGTGACGTACTGCGTTGTTTTTCAGCTCTTTATCGCCACCCTTTGGGCTCCTTCTGCTAATTTTGTTTTAGTAGAAGTTTGGTGAGTGTTGATGCGAACTGAAAAGTGCGAACTTTACTGTTCGTTGCTGAGCGGCCGTTCGTCAACCAGACATGTTGTGGAATCGGAGGAGATAACATGTTATTTATTATTGGCCTTGGAGTTATTGCTTTGACATTATTTTTTTGGTTGAATTTTGATTTGGAATATTTTCTATATTTTTGGATGCATAGAATATGAAAGTTCTATTGGCAGATAGCATGTCTAATTTTATTTGTTTTCTTTTTTTAATGCACAATAAAAAAAAATGTGTAGAATAATACTTGGCTATGTGTTTTACTTCAAATGACAGTTTGGGAGTAGGCAGTTACATTTAAAAAAATACAATGTAAAATTAACAAGGGACACCAACATAGTTGTATCTTTGATCTTATAAACTACGGGATAATGGTGTTGTGGTAACTTGCCCAAATATATAAAAAAAAAAATAATAATATTATTCTTGATATCACTAGAAAAAAAAGCCTTTGAAAATTTGTTTGCAATAACTCCATCAGTATCACCAGCAAAGCAGCTTCATTATTATCCTATTAAAGAAGAAGAGAATTGTGTGCTGCATTTCGAGACTTCATAATTTGCCACGTCACGAATGTTAATTCTCCATTACGAACGCTAGTTTACAAGACCGACCACTTCTGGATCGTCCTTGCTTCCGATCATGCGTGTTTGTACTTTGGACTTTTGTCCGACGGACTTGTGTACACACGCTCGGAAAATCTGACAACAGACATTTGTCCACGGAAAATTTTAAAACTTGCTATCCAACATTTGTCCACGGAAAATCCGACAACAGTTGTCCGATGGAGCATACACACGGTCGGATTTTCTGCCAAGAGCCTGTCATCACACATTTCCTGTAGGAAAATTTGATCATGTGTACAAGGCTTAAAGAGGAGGGCCCATTAAAAAAAAAAAAAAAAATTAAAAGTCAGCAGCTACAAATACTGCAGCTGCTGACTTTTAATCGGACACTTACCTGTCCCAGGGTCCAGCGATGCGGGGGATCGAAGCCCCGTTCGCCTCCCCCTCCGTTCGGCGACGCCGGCATTGCAACTGTGGGCGCTGGGCTGTGGCTTTACAGCAGGGCACCCACTGTGCATGCGTGAGCGGCGGCGCGCGCTGTAATGGGTCCCAGGTGATTGACAAGAGGGAGGGAGCAGAGCCGAGTCCTTCCTGTGCCGAGGGGGAAGATATGTCACCAGCCCAGGCACTGAAAGAGGCAGACTACGAGGGACCCCTTAGCAACCGGCATTTAGAGGTGAGTTAAAAAAAATTCCAAATGTTTGTTTTTTTTTTAGGAATTTTCATGTATTTTTTATTTTTTGGGTGGAACACCACTTTAAGTGATATCAAGAATAATATTATTATGATTTTTTTTTTATTTGGTCAAGTTACCACAACACCATTATCCTGTAGTTTTTAAAATCAAAGATACAACTATGTTGGTGTCCCTTGTCAATTTTACATTGTATTTTTTTTTAATCTAACTGCCTACTCCCAAACTGTCATTTGAAGTAAAACGCATAGCCAAGTATTATTCTTCACAATTTTTTATTGTGCATTAAAAAAAGAAAACAAATAAAATTAGACATGCTATCTGCCAATAGAACTTAACCAAAAAGTACATTCTATGCATCTAAAAATATAGAAAATATACCAAATTAAATCATTATTATTCAACCAAAAAAACAATGTCAAAGCAATAACTCCAAGGCCAATAATAAATAACACGTTATCTCCTCTGATTCCGCAACATGTCTGGTTGACGAACGGCCGTTCATAAACTAACTGAAAAGCACGAATCAACACTCACCAAACTTCTACTAACACGAAATTAGCAAAAGGAGCCCAAAGGGTGGAGCCCAAAGGAGCTGAAAAACAACGTAGTATGTCAGTACGTTCGTATTTGTTGGCCGACAATTTCTTGCCGTTTGTATGCAAGACAAGTTTGGGCCAACACCCTTCAGACAACAGTCCATGATTTTGTTGGCCAACAATCCCATCGTGTGTACGAGGCTTTAATATTCTGGTAAGTCAAGGAGGTGAGTCCTGTTCCTTCCTAGAATTTCCCTCGTGTTTTACAAATGAAAGTCTTTAGAGTGATATTATCAATTCTTCTGCGTTATTTGTTTTGGCGTCCAGCAGGCTGAACAAACCTTGTGAGTCAGATGTCCATGTTATGTTCAGTTATCACAGGGAGTGCCAGTTATCATTAATACTTTGGTAAACATGCTGTATGGATATGGAAAGACTTCTTGTTTGAACCTGTACTTGTGATCTAACAAAGAGCAAATCTCCTTCTACATCGTTTCATGTTTTCCATCCATTGCAGCTGAACCCTGACAACCTATTCACCAGCTGTATTCATCGCTTTCTAAAGTGAGTCCACTCTAATTCATCCCAAAGGTGTTCTATCGGGTTGAGATCAAGACTCCACAGGAAATACATTAGCACACTACTGTTGCAGGCCAGTCAAGTTCCTTCACCCCAAACTCGTTCCTCCATGTCTTTATGGACCTTACTTTGTGTACTGGTGTGCAGTCATGTTGGAACAGAAAGTGGCCATCCCCAAACTGTTCCCACAAAGTTGGGAGCATGAAATTGTACAAAAAAGTGTATGCTGACGCCATAGGTGTGCGCAGCCTATTGCATTAGGGTGTGCACCTCAAAGCTCCAACACAAATGCGTTTGTGACATATTAACTGGCCTCTTCCCCGCTCTTCATCCTGAAACAATGGGGGGGGGGGGGGAGCACACAGGGGCACTTGGGCAGCAGAAAGAAGGTGAACTGGGACAAGAGGGGTGGCATATATTGGTACCGATCCCCTGTACTTTCCTCCTGTAGCAGCTCAATGTCGGCGAGAGGGAGAAGAGGAGAAGCCTACTTTAAGCTGCTGCAGGAGAAAATACAGATCAGTTCCACTAATTTCCACCCCCCTCCCCCACTGCCTATTCTGTCCAGGTTCAGGGGGTTGGCAAGTAAAGATCATGGTTTACCTGTCACCTGCCCACAATTGACGGGTTGTCAACTCCAGGATTAGGGTGTGCCCAGGCACACCTGGCACACCCCTTGCGCACGCCTATGGCTGACGCCTTAAGAGATCCCTTCACTGGAACTAAGGGGCCAAGTCTAACCCCTGAAAAACAACTCCGAACCATAACCCCCCCTTCACCAAATGATTTGGACCAGTGCACAAAGCAAGGTCCATAAAGACATGGATAAGCAAGTTTGGGGTGGAGGAACTTGACTGGCCTCCACAGAGTCCTGACTCAACCCGATAGAGCTCCTTTGGGATAAATTAAAGTGGAGACTGCAAGCAAGGCCTTCCCGTCCAACATCAGTGCCTGACCTCACAAATGCGTTTCTAGAAAATTGGTCAAATGTTCCCACAGACACACACACTCCTAAAACTTGTGGACAGCCCTCCCAGAAGAGTTGAAGCTGTTATAGCTGCAAAGGGTGGGCCAACTTAGTATTGAACCCTACGGACTAAGACTGGGATGCCAGTAAAGTTCATATGTGTGTAAAGACAGGTGTCACAATACTTTTGACAATATAGTGTATATTATAGTAGACCCATAACGTACCCTTCCCTGTGTCTAAATTGTGATCCTTGCACCACGGGACTTCTTGGCTATGTGCTATGAAGAAAGCTTGACTCATGAGCCAGGTCAAAGCTTGTGCTCACGTTTTTGAATTCTGGTTGCCTCAAATTCTAAACTCAGTGGATTGTGCTGTCAGATGGAGAGGCTGCTCCGCCAGGGCATTTTTTTTCAATACTTTTCTGCTACAAGATTTCATTAAAACCCTATTACAACTTTAAACTATACATTTTGGGCAACAAAAAAATCCTTCTCTGCAGTGGGGCTGCGACTGCGCTGTAAGAATCAATTGCGTGTTTTGTCTAGGGGACAGGAGGAACAGTTCTACTCACCCGATCCTTTGTTCCCCCGGCAGATGGTGCTCCCCCATGCTCCAGCGATGGATTGTCCCTCAGTGTTATCATGTCCAATCCAGCAGACACACATAAAACCTCCAGCGCTTGAGAGTGGACCCCAAGGGGGACAGTTGTCTAGATTCCCATCTTGGCTTAAATGAACATGCTGTGCCTTGCTGCCCTCTTACGACTGGGAAAGTCACGATACACTTAAACTATAAAAGAAAACAGAGGATGCACCAGCCTAGCGCATTATCCTCGAAATATGTTTTTTATTAATAAAAATCGTAACTAAAGAACTCAAAAACCAACAGGTGCTCTTGTCTCCTCCTCCCATGCTCATCTCCAGAGCCTCTCCCATCCTCTGGAACTCACTACCCTAATCTGCCTGGCTATCTCCTACTCTGTCCACTTTTAGGCGATCCCTGAAAACTCATCTCTTCAGGGAGGCCTATCCTGCCTTCAGCTAGCAACTGAATCTTCTACTTCCCTCAACAGTTCATCCCTCAGAGTTATTACCTTTTGTTGCACCAGCCTTTCCCTCTTAGATTGTAAGCTCTCAGGACCAGGGCTCTTCTAACCCTCTTGTATTGAATTGTGTTGTTGCTGTACTGTCTCCCTTTATATTGTAAAGGGCTGCGCAAACTGTTGGCGCTAAATAAATGCTGTATAATAATAATAATAAAGTGTATAAAAGCTTGTCATGCTACAACAACAGCATCGAGTCCACATTACATAATAAACAGTAAGAAGATGTGAGTCCAACAGGCTAACGTGTTTCTAGGGGATTCCCTCTTCTTCCCTCTGGCCTTGAGGAATAGGGAAACCCCTCAAAATACATTAGCCTATTGGACTCACAGCATCCTGTTACTGTTTATGATGTAACGTGGACTTGATACTGTTGTAGCATGACAAGCTTTTATACACTTTTTAGTTTGTGGGTATTTTACTTACGATTTTTATTATTAAAATATATGTTTTGAGGATAATGCGTTAGTCTGGTGTGCCCTCTGTTTTGTTTGTTTTATGTTATCATGCCCAATGCAGGGCTATGCACCCTTCTTTGGTCGTGATGATGTCAGGATCCTAGAGCGTGGGGGTGAGGAAGCTGTGGGGACTGGTCTAGCTTCGGGGAAAAGTGGAGAATCAGGGAAGTAAATTTTATTTTTTGTGATAGGAAGGGCATGCTCCACCCCCCCCCCCCCCCCAAAACCTTGCCTGGCTACATGCTCTGATAAGGGTCTGGTATGGATTTTGGAGGGGGACCTCATGTGTTTTTTTTTTTTTTTTTTTCTTGGTGTGGGTTGTCCCCAAAATTCTTATCAGACCAGAAGGACTTGTGTATGGATTTGGTGGGGGAACCTCATGCCATTATTATTATTATTATTATTATTGTTTGTTTTTTTTATTCTCAGCTCTTTTGCTTACATTCTGACAGCAGGAATGAGTCATAGTTGTTAGGACGCCGGCGGGTGCGGGCTCTTAGCAACCAATGCAAAAATGGATCGTTTGTCTATTTATATCCATTTAGTTCCGCTTATGTTTTTTAAGTGGAACAAAAATGGAGACTTGTTCTGTTTAAAAAAAAGGAGCTGAGCGGACGCAAATGTAAAAAGATGATCGTCCGTTTATCTATAGGAATGCATTGCTGTCCATTTTCCAGCCGTCAATGAATTGATGAAAAATGGATAGATGGAGTTTGGGGTCCTGAGGATGCTAGGTGGCTTTTGGTTGACTTAATAGACATGTTTCTTTTTCAACCTGACTATCTATGAATAAACATTGTCCTCCTCAGTTGTTTAAGTTAGGTGATGTCAAGGGGCAAACAAAGTCTGACTGTCATCAATATAAATGCTTCATTATTTTTTTCTGGGACAGATACCGTTCCTATTTTAACTTCCACATTCTCTTCTGCAGATGTTGGTGTTGATATTATATTAGACTGTGTGGGGGCGACACACTGGGAAAAAAATCTACAGTGCCTGAACACTGACGGTCGCTGGATTCTCTATGGGTTGATGGGATCTGGTGAGATTCATGGAGATTTCCTGACAACGTTACTGCGGAAAAGGGGAAACCTTTTGGCCAGTACACTGAGATCCCGCTCAAGCAAGGCAAGTGAACACATAGTGTGGATGATGAGAGTACACTCTCTGCTTAATACAACTATTGATTTACAGTATGTTCTTTTTAAGGACTGAATGTTGTTGATGTGTTTGATGGGCTTTTGTTTACATCAGATCTGCTTTTCTCCCTATGCAAGTCAATAAGAATGCAAGAGCAGCTTGAAACAGGTTGATGCAGCTTAGAAGAAAACCAAACACAACCCTTATTGGAATTTGAGGTCTGAGTTGCCGCAATGGGTCAAGAAATCAAAATACTATTTTTTTTTTTTTTTTTTTAGCAACATATAGTGCACACAGAGTAGGTTCAGTGATGTGCGTTAAAAAAAAAAAAACGCACAGTAAGGTGAGCGTTTTACCACAGCACATTGTAAATGGGTTGTATAATCTCAGAGACATCATAAAAATGTAAAATGCAAGCTGAATTAACATGAAAGTAAACTGCCATCAACACAAGCCCAGAGCTCATTGACACATACCTAAGGCCCCATTCACATCTTAGCAGTGGCAGCTGGTGCTATAATTTTTGGCAGCAAATAATCCAACGCCCCCCCCCCCCCACACTCCATCCCTACCAGCACACAGCACTGCACTCCATCCTCAGCATACATCGCTCCAGCCTCTGCAGGCACACACAGAGCTCACATCACCATGTGATCACATCATCACTATTGGCGGAGCAGATTGTGGAGCTGCTTGGAGACCTAGGGAGTTGTGTCATACAGGACTGTTAAAGTTGCACATCACAGGAGGTTTGTGAAGAACGGTCACTCCTCCCCCAGTCGGTCGGTGGATCAGACACACGGGCTCCAACCCCTGGTTGGATCACCCGCACCCCCTGCCCCCATCGGTTGGTCCTCAGCTCCGTAATTAACACATCTATGTCACGGGCAGCGGCTTCACCCTGCATATCCTCCTCAGCTTCACGGGGTCTCCTCCTCCACAGCCAATACGATTGCTTCGCCTCTTGGCCAATCTGCTTCCTGATTGGCCGGGAGGAGAATCAGGAAGACGATGGCGAATATTAATTTGCTATTGTCACACAACTGGGTGGGCTTAGGGTGCAGTGCTCTGTGCCCCAAGCCCACCCTTTTTTGAAGCCAATTAGAGCCTCAGGCTTTCATCATGTGCTTCTATAAAAATTAAAATAAAAAACCCCCCCATTGAAATCCTTGCGTCTGGCGCATGGATTGGGGGGGAGGGGTGGCGCCCCTGCGCCTTGTATGGATGGACTGCCACTGCATCTTAGTATATTAGATTTACAGGCAGATTTGCACGATTCTTCCTGCAATTCCAAATTGCACTAAAATCAAGGGTAAATGTATGACACATGTTTTGGGTGCCATTCATTCTCAAAAAAAAATGGGCATTTTGTAACAACAAAACTGGACAAATCATGCTGTACAAAAACGCACCAAAGTTGGCTCCAAAAAGGGTACAGGAGCCACTTTGGTGCATTTTTTGGAACAGAGGGCAGCCCATTCAATTGAATGGTGTCACTTCCAAAACACAGTAAATAACGCAGCTCTTCGACATCACTAGATGTGAATGGAGACTTAGGCCCCTTTCACATGAGGCGGACTCCGTTTCTACGGAGCCCGCCTCAGTCCGCCGGCTCAGCGGGAGATCTGTCCGTTGATCTCCGCTGAGCCGGCGGATGACAGGTCCCTCTCTGCTCACTGAGCGGGGAGGGGCTTGTCAGGCACCGCTGCCGCCTATGGAGGGATCGGACGAAAACGGACAGCATGCCCGTTTTCGTCAGATCTCACCCGATCCGCCAGCGACGGACCTGGACGTAGAGCCATCCGTCTGCTTTTAGCGGATCAGACGGGGTCGGATGTCAGCGGACATGTCTCCGCTGACATCCGACGCTCCATAGGCTAACATGGATCGCCCGTTCAGGTCCGCCGTCAAAACTGACAGGCGGACCTGAACGGTCCGATCGTGTGAAAGGGGCCTAAGGGTAATACTAGGAACAGAGACAACCCTCTTTCAGATTTCAGATTTTCTTGTGATATAGTCTTTTAGTTAAAGTGTGTGTGTGTGTGTGTGTGTGTGTGTGTGTGTGTGTGTGTGTGTGTATATATATATATGTGTGTATGTACAGTATGTATGTATATATATATATATATAGTGTGTGTCGATAGATAGATAAGAATCCCTATCAATCAGGGGTTTTATTGGTGTTGGTCTCCCTGCTGGGTAGTTTCGCCCCTCTATTTGTCATGGTGACAAAGGAAGAGGGTAAATGTATAATTTAAAATTTTTGAGATGTCACCAGAACAGAAGGTGCAGGAAAATATTCCACTGGGGACACCTGTTCCTAAATGTTGTAGAGGTTTACTCTCACTTCCTGTTTCATCTCCAGGACAGGAAGGGAAATCTCACTAGACAGCAAAAAATAAACCAACAGGGTTTTTTTTTTGTTTTTTTTTTTTTACCCTACTTGTCCTACTCTATCCAAAACTAAAATTCTTTTTACCTACACTTTAAATAGTTCTCTAAAATCTGGTGTTGCGGAACCACCAGGAAATGCTGAGATATAGAACACTGGTGAGATAACATTGCTATGGAGGTTTCTGCTGTTGTTTCTATGGGACTATGAGAAGTGAAGAAATTCAAATTTTATCTATAAAGCTATATCAAAACAGGATTTGTAAAGCAAATGCCTTATACTGGCATTTTGACACATAAACCATTCTACATATGAAGGTAACTGTTTTCTGTTTGTGTTTCAGTACAAGGCAGAGCTGGTGAAGGCTTTTACAGAAGAAGTTCTCCCTAACTTTACACCTGGCCATTCTATCCAACTGCAGCCAATAGTAGACAGCGTGTTTCCCTTCGATCAGATTGCTGATGCACACCGCCGCATGGAAGCCAACAAGAACATGGGGAAAATCATTCTTCAGATCCCTGTGTGACACCAGGAGGCAAATGTGTATTATAATCCACATTGTATACAATTGTCTTATGTGAAGAAGTGTGACACTGCCATTGTCCTGTATGTGTTTAAACTGTAATGTAATGTTTGTATAATTTCACATGTACAGTATCCACATGATAGAACACTCCCAATTACTGATGGATCATATGATCCTTATGCATTTAAAATCTAAAGATGGAAATATACGCTCAGATTTTATTCATTAATCCCACTTGTTTTCAAATGAATCTGAGAAGTTGTGCCTGCTGCATATCTTTCTATTTTCTTACCAGCTGTTATTTTTACAACCAATTTAGTGGGGATTTCTTAGGGGTAAATGCAGGTAGGTAGATTTCAATAATACCTCCCCCAAATGATATCAATGTCATACCAGCAGTTTGCCTTCCCTGAGCAATTGATTGAAGCATGATGAGGGGGGGGGGGGGGGGGGGGGCTAGAGACCCAGGCCACAGAGCGTTGTATGAGAGTAGCATTCCAACTCTCCAATGTACTGCCGACACAGGGTAGCTTTTGCAAAGAGATACGCATTGTAAAAAGAATAGAAGAATGAGTTTTAGGGCTTTTTGCTTACTTTTATACAGCGAGTAAAATAAGTATTGAATACGTCACCATTTTTCTAGGTAAATATATTTCTAAAGGTGCTATTGACATGAAATTTTCACCACATGTCAGTAACAACCCATGCAATCCATACTTCAAAGTACCACAGTGAACTGCCCTAGCAGGGGTTATAAACATAACAATGAATGCAAAGGTGTTTTTTTTTTTTTTTAGCCTCCTGGGTATTCCAGAGGAAACCATGTTAGATAGACTGTAGTGCAAATCTTCAAAAAGCACTAAACATGCATAGGTGTGAATCGGGCCTCACACAGCTCTGTCTATTCCTCCCTAAGAAAGATCTGTCCCAGTCTTAAAGTGGCCATACATGAATTGAAGTTCAGCCAGGACCAGCCAAATTTTGATATAGGTGTGGCCCTCCCTTTTTGAGAAAAGTTTATCAGTAGGTCGACTTATGTCAAACAGGACTGTTGGAAAACTTTTAATCGACCAACACTGATCAGTGTACTCTGACAGTGGAGGATGCCCTCTATCAGAATACAATAACACAGTCATAAGTATTCCTTCATTATCTTCACTTGTGTTGATGGGAGGTATCAGTTATCAGTTTTCTTTCTTTTTTAGCCCACCGTCTGAATAAAAAAAAAAATATGAAGCAAGTATATCAAGCTTAAAGCTTGTTATACACATGTAGCTTTCTTTCTTTCAACCTTAATGCCCTGTACACACGGGCGGACTTTTTGGCAACAAAGGTCCGACAGTCTTTCCGACGGACTTTCGAACGAACGGACTTGCCTACACACGATCACACCAAAGTCCGATGGATTCGTACATAATGACGTACAACCGGACTAAAATAAGGAAGTTCATAGCCAGTAGCCAATAGTTGCCCTAGCGTCGGTTTTCGTTTGTTGGACTAGCATACAGACGAGCCGATTTTTCGATAGGAACTGGGTCCGGCGGAGTTCCAACGTAAAGATTTGAAACATGTTCCAAATCTAAAGTCCGTCAGATTTTTGACAGAAACAGTCCCCTGAAGGTTCGATGAAGCCAACACATGGTCAGATTGTCCGCCGGATTCGGTCCGTCGGACCAGTCCGGTCGAAAAGTCCGCTCGTGTGTACAGGACATAAGACCGAACAAAGAAATCTAACCAATTCATCCATTCGTGTGAACAGCCCATATGGATGAATCCCTCCTGTCAGACTATTGTATTCTATTTCTGACAGTTACTGTCACTGGCTGTCAGAATTTTCAAACAATGCCTACATCTGACTGGATGCAAGCATTGTTTGAGCGTCAATTTTCCATCAGGCTCCTTCAACACAAGTTGATTAAAGAAATCGACTTTTGTTGAGCGATGCTTGAATTTTGACCAAGTCAGAAGGAGCAGTGTATGGCCAGTTTTAGATTCTGTATGCTTCTGATGGTTCCATGTCTGCTCACATACAGACTACTACTTGCTTAACTCAGTCACACCGGTCAGTTTGGTTTGGGTGTGTAGGCCAGACAGACCTAGCCTTACGCTTCCCATGTGTCAGGCTTTGAGCTGTTCTTACAGTACATAGGAATTATGACAGACTAGAGAACACTCTCTTTTGTGGGCAACACACACCAATCAGTCACATCTGATCAGGGATCCTTTCCCTGAAAGGGAAACAGATACTATCTGCCTCTTTACACAATGACTACCTGTCACACTATAAAATATTTTATGTTCTTAGAGAAAGGTCTCTAGGATGAAGTAAACTGATGGGCGGCTCTGTTAGCTTGGACATCATAATGGTGGCGTTCACTGTAGGAGATTTAAAAAGACTGACACTAGTATCCTTTGATTTTTCAGCTGCTGTATCATTACACACTTCAACACATTTTAGATATGGACATGAATTCTTTATGTGCATCTGACTTCTAAATGCTATAGGGAGGATTTTTTTAATTGAGCTAAAAAGCCATTAAATTTTGTGTCTATGGCTTTTCATAGTCCCAGTATTTTACATTCAACTTCATCGAGGAGAGACTGAGGCTGGGTTCAGGAGATTGTGACCGGCTCTCAATGGAGCTGGTTCACACATCTCCGGGACGGCTGCGGAGCGAATTGTACAGGAGTCCTGTGCGTCTTCTGGTCTGTTTTATTGATGGCTTTATTGTTGGCTGAATTCGGACCGAAATCGGACCTGATATGGTGAACAGGGATGCGTCGGACCCCTGCTCCGCACAGCAGTGTGGACCCAGCCTTTAGGCTACATTTACACGACTAGCCAGAGGCTGATAATTTTATGTGTTTAGAGGTGGCTAACGCATTCTGCGATATGGCGACATGCAAACTGGCTAATTAGCTGCGAACAGAAACTCTGCAGAAATGCCATCCTTGGACAAATACTATCTGCCTCCAGGGTCGGTCAGAGGCTCTTTTTGGTACCCTGTATGCATACAGCATGCAGCTCTGCCAGCAAGAATGTACTGATTCATGCTAGTGGGCACCTCTGCTTGCTTGTCTGAATGTAGCCTAAAAGTAAACCTGTCACAAACCTGAGAAAATCTAACTAATAAAGCTCTATAAAAAAAAACAAAAACAAAGGTTTTCCTTTGGTGAAAAAATATAGGCAGCTGCATTTATATATACACCTTTCCTTTGAAACTCATGTTTGTCTCTACCCCCTTCTACCTCTTTTCTAATCCAATAAGGTCTATTCATAATTGTCAATTTTCATGCAATAAAGCACATTCATTTTACTGCAGGAAAACACATTTCAAGTAGAAATCCCATGTTTTCCTTTTGTGGCTGGTACACATCTATGTGCTACAGTCCATTCACACCTAAACATATGCAATATCATTCACACTTCTCGGCAGGAATTTTGGTGTAAATGGGCCCTCCGCAAAATGGATAGACACAGGACCAATATCCAGGTGGAAGCAGATGGAGCCAAACTCCACTTTTACATGAAGGTTTGGGTTTGCATACAGCATATATCCATTTGCCAATATATCTGGATCTTTTTGTTTTTACATACAGTTTCATTTGAGGTTATCATCTGTGTGATGAGTAATGTTCAAATATTACATAATGTCTTTGTTTTTTCCTACAAAATATGTTTAATCAAATTAAAAGCTAAGTTCACCTCTTTGAAAAAAATATTAAATGCACATATATATATAATTTTTTTCAGTGGAACCTGCAGATCATTAGATCACGGTGCAATATCAGGCTCCTGAAGACACTGCCACCTCTAGCTTTCCTGTCCGTATCTCCATATGGGTAGACAGTTACAAAGCTGGAGAAAGTATCAATGAACTATGAGGGTTCATTAAGAACTACAAGCTGCCTGCCACAGTGGAAGATGGGGCTTGTATTTTTTTCATTCACAGAGTGCTGTGTGAGTGGAGCCCTACACCCCCTGTGACAGCAGGTGCGGGGCAAGGTTCCCCCGTCTGATGCAACAGGGGTGGGAGTCCGGGGGGCAGACCTGGAGCATATTATACGTTACACTCTAAATATGAGTGTAACGTGTAACACACTCCAAAAGGTGAACTTATCCTTTAAGATGAGCACAGATCATTACTGCCACAAGTGCTGTATATTACTACAGTCAGGTCCATAAATATTGGGACATCGACACAATTCTAATCTTTTTGGCTCTATACACCACAACAATGGATTTGAAATGAAACGAACAAGATGTGCTTTAACTGCAGATTTTCAGCTTTAATTTGAGGGTATTTACATCCAAATCAGGTGAACAGTGTAGGAATTACAACAGTTTGTATATGTGCCTCCCACTTTTTAAGGGACCAAAAGTAATGTGACAATTGGCTGCTCAGCTGTTCCATGGCCAGGTGTGTGTTATTCCCTCATTATCCCATTTACAAGGATCAGATAAAAGCTCCAGAGTTCATTTCAAGTGTGCTATTTGCATTTGGAATCTGTTGCTGTCAATTCTCAATATGAGATCCAAAGAGCTGTCACTATCAGTGAAGCAAGCCATCATTAGGCTGAAAAAACAAAACAAACCCATCAGAGAGATAGCAAAAACATTAGGTGTGGCCAAATCAACTGTTTGAAACGTGCTAAAAAGAAAGAACACACTGGTGAGCTCAGCAACACCAAAAGACCCGGAAGACCACGGAAAACAACTGTGATGTATGACCGAAGAATTCTTTCCCTGGTGAAGAAAACACCCTTCACAACAGTTGGCCAGATCAAGAACACTCTCCAGGAGGTAGGTGTATGTGTGTCAATCAAGAGAAGACTTCACCAGAGTGAATACAGAGGGTTCACTACAAGATGTAAACCATTGGTGAGCCTCAAAAACAGGAAGGCCAGATTCAAGTTTGCCAGACAACATCTAAAAAAGCCTTCACAGTTCTGGAACAACATCCTGTGGACAGATGAGACCAAGATCAACTTGTACCAGAGTGATGGGAAGAGAAGAGTATGGAGAAGGAAAGGAACTGCTCATGATCCAAAGCATACCACCTCATCAGTGAAGCATGGTGGTGGTAGTGTCATGGCGTGGGCATGTATGGCTGCCAATGGAACTGGTTCCCTTGTATTTATTGATGATGTGACTGCTGACAAAAGCAGCAGGATGAATTCTGAAGTGTTTCGGGCAATATTATCTGCTAATATTCAGCAAAATGCTTCAGAACTCATTGGACGGTGCTTCACAGTGCAGATGGACAATGACCTGAAGCATACTGCGAAAACAACCAAAGAGTTTTTTAAGGGAAAGAAGTGGAATGTTATGCAATGGCCAAGTCAATCACCTGACCTGAATCCGATTGAGCATGCATTTCACTTGCTGAAGACAAAACTGAAGGGAAAATGCCCCAAGAACAAGCAGGAACTGAAGACAGTTGCAGTAGAGGCCTGGCAGAGCATCACCAGGAATGAAACCCAACGTCTGGTGATGTCTATGCGTTCCAGACTTTAGGCTGTAATTGACTGCAAAGGATTTGCAACCAAGTATTAAAAAGTGAAAGTTTGATGGATGATTGTTAATCTGTCCCATTACTTTTGGTCCCTTAAAAAGTGGAAAGCATATATACAAACTATTTTAATTCCTACACCGTTCACCTGATGTCCCAATATTTATGGACCTGACTGTGGATTATGTGAGTTAATGTCATGTCAATTTATGATTTTATACTTACTCTTTTATAAAATTAAATTTGACTCTTTCTATCTGGTACTGTGCACTATTGATTTTACGGTGTTATTATCAAGGCCTTTTTTCAGTAAGGTTACTTTTGTGGGGTATCCAGATCATTGATCCAATATTAAACAGTATCCTTATTGAACAATAAAAAACAGCATAGATTATTGTTGGATCTTTATTCTGTTTTGTACACAAATGTTAAATTGTTAAATTAGTCAAGGCCTGAAGATGGAAAAAATGCTGTCCCTTTTTTTGGGGGACAAAAATACATAAACGTGGGTACATACTGTAAATAGGAGTAAAACAAAATTAGGGTATACAAAGCCAGTCACCATTATCAGAGGAATATATCAAAACATACTCCTGGAACCTCTTCTCTTCTTTCTCAGTGCTTTTTAATAACAGCTAACTTAACACAACTGCATGCATCGAAACCCAAAAACAAAAAAGTAATTTAAAGTAACACTATGATATTCTAATTTGGATCATTTGGACAAGTTTGATCGACTACCAGCATTCAGTCAACTGAAAAGTTTAATTGACGGCTTTGATACGATTATTGAAAGATTGTACTGAAATTAAATGAAATTGGGAAAATTATATAAATTTCCTCAAAAACAAATATCAGCATCTCAAATCACAGGAAATGGTTGTTTCACTATTATGCCCTGTACACACAGTCGGATTTTCCGACGGAAAATGTGTGATAGGACCTTGTTGTCGGAAATTCCGACCGTGTGTAGGCTCCATCACACATTTTCCATTGGAATTTTCAAAACACAAAGTTTGAGAGCAGGATATAAAATTTTCCGACAACAAAATCCGTTGTCGGAAATTCTGATCGTGTGTACACAAATCCAACGGACACGCATGCTCAGAATAAATAAAGAGATGAAAGCTATTGGCCACTGCCCCGTTTATAGTCCCGACGCACGTGTTTTACGTCACCACGTTCAGAACGATCGGATTTTCCGACAACTTTGTGTGACCGTATGTATGCAAGACAAGTTTGAGCCAACATCCGTCGGAAAAAATCCTAGGATTTTGTTGTCGGAATGTCCGATCAATGTCCGACCGTGTGTACGGGGCATAATTCCCATTACGTTTCACTCAGCGGTCAGCGAACTGCTGCCGATAATGTATGAAAAAGTCACATACACCTACAGAAGAGATTTTGCATTGCTGTACTGCCAAATGTGACATTCCAAGTTAAATTTGCTGCACCACAAGCATTGGGAATGTGGAAATGTGTACAGACCTGAGCAGCCACCATATTATTTTGTAGGTAGGCGGTCTTAGAGTTGTAAAAAAGCAGATCAACAACCTGTTTTTACCACCCCTTTGGCACCCATGGAAACAGATCAACGTAGACTCAACATATAGGCACATCCAAAACAATTGTTTTCTTTGTGCCCTGTTCACATCACAATACTGTGTAAGGGCTTTGTTGCATTGCGCTGTCCTCATTTTTACACAGCGCAAACAAATGCAGTGTGTCGCAACATGCTGCACTGCATAGAGTTTAATGTAATGTCATTTTGTGACACTGCAATAAAGTTAAAAAAGAAAAATAAGCAACATGATGCGTTGCAATAATGCAACGCACTGCCCCATACACAAAGCACAACGTATTATAATGAGCCCTAGATCTTCCTTTATAGGGTGGCTGTATATTTAAAGCCCAAGTACAACCTTGATAAAATTAAAAACAATGCCAATAGCTTTCTGGTTCAATAGAATATATTAGCAGAGTCATTCTGTTAATTTACATAGTGAAGCAGCCCACAGCTACATGTGCTATTTGTGTAAGCAGCGATCTCTCTGCTACAGTCTGACATTGTTAAACGTTCAGCACTAGACCTCCTCACTCAGCAGAGAGTGTGATATTTGCAGATTGAGGAGCACAAGGTCTGACTTGGAAGGGGTTGTCAGTTCGGAGCAGAGAGACCACTGCTTACATGCAGAGGACAGCCGTCTGGCTGTCCTGCAAAATGGCAGTAAATTAGATTTTAATACAGCTGTTTTACTATCAAAATAAAAAGTAAGATTCTACTTACCATTCCATTGAACAAGGAAGTTAATAAGACTCTACATGGACTTTAAATTGTGTACTGTAGCAACACATTTGTTTTAAAGTTGCAAGCTCAAAACAAAGCAAATCTTGTATGTGTATATCTTTCTTGTTCTCTGAGTAAGATAAAAGTTTATGTGTTCATTAGTGTAAGGGCTCATTCCAATAGTGGCTGATTACCTTTGTGTTTCATGCAGAAGCATGTTCTGCGGGCACAGGGATGCAAAGGTGTTGCATGCATCCATGTGCCAGCAGACCCATTGATGTCTATTGGGACATGTACTGTAGCTGCATGGACACAGCTGCTGTGTTCCAATGTGAAACCCATGCAGGTGTGGGTGCACGGCCCAGAATGCGCACAGGGTGAGTTCAGGGACACACACCCGCATCCTTCTGCATATCACATTGGGACACAGCAGCTGTGTTCGTGCAGCCACGTGTCACAATAAACATCAATTGGTCTGCTGGCAAGGGGATGCATGCAACAGCTGTGCATCCTTGTGCCAGCAGACCAAGCTTTGTCGCAGCACATGGAGGTAATCGGCTGTGTCAACGAGCCCTAAAATTTGGATTTGATTATACCTTCAATTTGATGATATTCACATGGCGGAATAGCAGGAGTCGGGGGTGGCTGCTGGCAAGAATCTTGCCAGCAGTTGTAAACGCTGTCTGCACACTGTGTGCAACCAGCAGCAGCTTTTAGATTTGTACTCAGGTTGCTTCATTGGAACAGTAACACGCAAATAGCGCCTCCGACTGACCCTGGACATGTTTCTGAGATGTTCTGGTCACAGCTAATCGGCCAGTTTGTATGTGGCTCAGTGTTGTTTCCAGAGCCTGCTTAGATGCAGCAAACTATCCACACTCCATCACTTATGTGAAGGTAGATCGGGGTGCCCAATCTTTTGAAGAACGATGGCCACTTAGGTGATTTGGTACTCGTTCATGGGCCACAATGAGCGGAGCTGGTGGATGGTAGGTCCCTGTCCACTCTGCACATGCAGAGCGGACTCCGACATAGCTCGCTCTACTGTGTGGGCCCTCCAACCAGATCTGCCCAGACGGAAGAGGACAGTTCCCATCCTGTTTTTTTTTTTTTTTTTCAGTGGATCGGATTGGAGGTAGACGTGAATGGAAGGTCTGAATGGGTCTGTCTGAAAAATGGACAGGCGGACCAAATCGGACCGATCATGTGAAAGCAGCCTAAGGCTGCTTTCACACTGATGCGCTGCGGTTTACCCACACCGCGAGTGCAGCTCAGTGAACCTGTGGCTTTCCTGCGGGTTAGCTGTACTTTGCCATAGAATTCCATTATATCCTGCAGGTGTGGTACACTTTCTAAAATCAGAAAGCGCACTAAACCCGCAGGTAATAACATAAGTCTATGGCTCCATGCAGGTAACCTAGATGTACACTGCGCTGCACCTGTGGATCAGTTTAAAAGCAGCGCAGATTAACAATTTTAGACCTGGAACAGATATGCCCATTGCTATGTGATTTTAATTTTAAACTGACCTTTAGGCTGGGTTCACACTAGAGCACGCAGCGGCTCACAGCAGGAGTCCAGTGCGTCTCCATTCACTGTTTCAGGTCCAAAATGGACCAAAAGATACACAGGGCTCCTGTGCAATTTGCTCCAGAGCCAATGTGGAGATATGTGAACCGGCTCCATAGACAGCCGGTCACAATCTACTGCTATGTGAATTGGATGCGAGCAACCAATTCGCAATAGTGTGAACCCAGCCTTAAACACAATCTTCACTTCAGTAGACACCCTGCAGGTATCACCGGCTCTTGCTGTCCCAGGTGGACATTTGGTATCACTCGGCCTGTGACAGGAGACAGCAGTATACAGGAAGCATCGGCACTGCTCTCTACTCCAGTCGCATGCTTCCTCTACCGCTGGCTCCATGCTCAACATTGATGCTCTGGGCTGGCAGATTGGCAAACCCGCGATCTGGGCTTGCCGACCTGCCACCCCAGAACAGAAGGTTGTGGCCACATCGGAGGGCTCCACGGGCCAGGTTTTGGTAGGCCTTTTCTCTTCTTTTATAGACAAACATGCACCACCACCTACTTATCCCTTTTCTACTCTATGAGATGTATTGTTTTTTATATTTTGTATCCATATGCAGCTTTAGCACTGGTTACCTTATACTCCGTTTTTTGCCTTCAATCACTACATCACTATGGTATTTTATCATACGATACATACACACATTATACATATGTATTTTTGTTACAGTAATCCCTGGATGATATATATGGATGGACATATTTCTACTTTACAGTATTGTATTTACCCTCCATTTGCTTCCCTGTGGGTCTTTCCCAGTTCTGCCCCTACAGCTCCTGGACCAGAAGTACCTGGCTGCCACCCGAAAGGGAACACTGCTATGGCATTCTTGCTCAGCCGATTTGTAAGTATGGGGGCCCTTACTGTGTCCCCTATTGTTTGAAAAATATTATTTACTGCCATGAGATATACTCTTAAACTGTGGTTTTTATTTTATAGACATGTTTTATGTGCATGAAACGTGTCGAGTTCTAAAGATTTCAATCGTTTTTGGAAATCTCAAATTTCCAAGCATGTATCATATATTGTAGCTACTTTCAATGGACATGGCGTTGCAGTGTAATTGATGTATTATGACGACAACTGTATCTACCTCAATACATTTTATCATATTCACTTCTGATTTAGTGGCCATGTGTGATACACCTCATTTTAAGACCCGGCTATGTTTTGTTTTTATATCTTTGGAATTGTAGATGAGCTCAAACATCCACTGAACTCATCTCTAGCCAAAATTCCAAACTTGCAGTCTTTTTTAATCTAATGAGCCGCAGGCCCAATCATTCCCACCCACCCGGTCATTCGTTCATTATGTAAACTGTCACCAATAATATGGGGATATCTCTCTCTCTCTATCTCTATCTCTCTCTCTCTCTCTCTCTCTCTCTCTCTCTCTCTCTCTCTCTCTCTCTCTATATATATATATACAGAATCTCACAAAAGTGCGTACACACCTCACATTTTTGTAAATATTTTATTCTATCTTTTCATGTGACAACACTGAAGAAATGACACTTTGCTACAATATAAAGTAGTGAGTGTACAGCTTGTATAACAGTGTAAATTTGCTGTCCCCTCAAAATAACTCAACACACAGCCATTAATGTCTAAACCGCTGGCAACAATAATGAGTGCACCCCTAAGTGAAAATGTTCAAATTGGGCCCAATTAGCCATTTTCCCTCCCGGGTGGCATGTGACTCGTTAGTGTTACAAGGTCCCAGGTGTAAATGGGGAGCAGGTGTGTTAAATTTGGCATTATCGCTCTCACTCTCTCAAACTGGTCACTGGAAGTTCAACATGGCACCTCATGGCAAAGAACTCTCTGAGGATCTGAAAAAAGAATTGTTGCTCTACATAAAGATGGCCTAGGCTATAAGGAGATTGTCAAGACCCTGAAACTGAGCTGCAGCACAGTGGCCAAGACCATACAGCGGTTTAACAGGACAGGTTCCTCTCAGAACAGGCCTCACCATGGTCGACCAAAAAAGGTGAGTGCTCAGCGTCATTTACAGAGGTTGTCTTTGGCAAATAGACGTATGAGTACTGCCAGCATTGCTGCAGAGGTTGAAGGGGTGGGGGGTTAGCCTGTCAGTGATCAGACCATATGCTGCACACTGCATCAGATTGGTCTGCATGGCTGTTGTCCCAGAAGGAACCCTCTTCTAAAGATGATGCACAAGAAAGCCCGCAAAGAGTTTGCTGAGGACAAGCAGACTAAGGACATAGATTACTGGAACCATGTCCTGTGGTCTTAGACCAAGATAAACTTATTTGGTTCAGATGGTGTCAAGCGTGTGTGGTGGCAACCAGGTGAGGAGTACAAGTGTGTGTTGCCTATACTTAAGCATGGTGGTGGGGGTGTCATGGTCTGGGGCTGCATGAGTGCTGCAGGCACTGGGGAGCTACAGTTCATTGAGGGAACCATGAATGCCAATATGTACTGTGACATACTGAAGCAGAGCATGATCCCCTCCTTTCCGAGACTGGGCCACAGGCATACTTGCTAACTGTCCCGAATTTCCTGGGACATTCCCAGGATTTAGACCTTTGTCCCAGTATTGCCGTTTTCCCGATTTTTTCCCCGCCTCTTGCTTCTTCCCTAACACCTCCACGAGCTGGTCTCCTGTAAATGGAGAGACCAGTTTGCCAGATTGACGCTACCGGGGTGCGGCCGGCACCTGGGTGAAGAGGGGAGGGACACCTGATGTAAGGAAGAGCTCCGCTCTGGGGGAGGACACCTGATGTAAGGAAGGGCTCCGCTCTGGGGAGTGGGACACCTGATGTAAGGAAGGGCTCCACTCTGGGGGGGGACATCTGATGTAAGGTAGGACTCCGCTCTGGGGGGGGGACACCTGATGTAAGGAAGGACTCCTCTCTGAGGACACCTAATGTAAGGAGGGACTCTGCTCGGGGGGGACACCTGATCTAAGGAAGGACTCCGCTCTGGGAACAACTGATATAAGGAGGGACTCCGCTCTGGGGACACCTGATGTAAGGAGGGACACCGCTCTGGGGACACCTGATGTAAGGAAGGACTTCACTTTGGGGACACCTGATGTAAGGAAGGACTCTGCTCTGGGGACACCTGATGTAAGGAAGGACTCTGCTCTGGGGACACCTGATGTAAGGAAGGACTCCGCTCTGGGGGGACACCTGATGTAAGGAAGGACTCTGCTCTGAGGACACCTGATGTTAGGAGGGACTCTGCTGGGAATGCCTGGTGTAAGGAGGGACTCTACTGGGAGCACCTGATGTAAGAATGGACTCTGCTGGGAATGCCTGATGTAAGGAGGGACTCTGCTGGAAATGCCTGATTTGGGAGGAACTCTGCTGTGAATGCCTGATTTAAGGAGGGACTCTGCTGGGAATGCCTGATGTAAGGAAGGGCTCCGTTCTGGGGAGGGGGACACCTGATGTAAGAAAGGGCTCCGCTCTGGGGGGGACACCTGATGTAAGGATGGACTCCACTCGGAGGGGGACACCTGATGTAAGGAAGGGCTCCACTCTGGGGGGACACCTGATGTAAAGTAGGACTCCACTCTGGGGGGGACACCTGATGTAAGGTAGGACTCCACTCTCAGGGGGACACCTGATGTATGAAAGGACTCCGCTCTGAGGACACCTGATGTAAGGAGGGACTCCGCTCTGAGGGGGACACCTGATGTAAGGAAGGACTCTGCTCTGGGGAGGGACACCTGATGTAAGGAAGGACTCTGCTCTGGGGAGGGACACCTGATGTAAGGAAGGACTCCGCTCTGGGGACAACTGATGTAAGGAGGGACTCTGCTCTGGGGACACCCAATGTAAGGAGGGACTCCACTCTGGGGACACCTGATGTAAGGAAGGACTCCGCTTTGGTGACACCTGATGTAAGGAAGGACTCTGCTCTGGGGACACCTCATGTAAGGAGGGACTCTGCTTTGGGGACACCTGATGTAAGGAAGGACTCCGCTCTGGGGACACCTGATGTAAGAAAGGACTCCGCTCTGGGGACACCTGATGTAAGGAAGGACTCCACTCTGGAGACACCTGATGTAAGGAAGGACTCTGTTCTGGGGGGGACACCTGATGTAAAGTGGGACTCCTCTCTGGGGACACCTGGTGTAAGGAGGGACTCCGCACTGGGGACACCTGATGTAAGGAGGGACTCTGCTTTGGGGACACCTGATGTAAGGAAGGACTCCGCTCTGGGGACACCCAGTGTAAGGAAGGACTCCGCTCTGGGGACACCTGATGTGAGGAGGGAATCAGCTCTGGGGACACCTGATGTAAGGAGGGACTCCGCTCTGAGGACACCTGATGTAAGGAAGGACTGGGGATGATTGAAGCGCTAACACCAGGTGTTTGGAGTATCTTTATCTGCTGATTATTAAGCTTTATGGAATACAATATTGCTATTGTGGTGTAGGATCTGGGCCTGTTGTCTCTCCATCCCTCTTGTTTCCTTCCTTCTCTCTCCTTCCCTCCCTATTTCTTTCTCCCTCCATCGATCCTTCATCTCAGACTCAAACCACACCCTATTTGAACCACACCTGGGGGGGACACCTGATGTAAGGATGGACTCCACTCGGAGGGGGACACCTGATGTAAGGAAGGGCTCCGCTCTGGGGGGGACACCTGATGTAAGGTAGGACTCCACTCTGGGGGGGACACCTGATGTAAGGAAGGACTCCACTGTGAGGACACCTGATGTAAGGAGGGACTCCGCTCTGGGGGGGACACCTGATGTAAGGAAGGACTACGCTCTGGGGAGGGACACCTGATGTAAGGAAGGACTCCACTCTGGGGACACCTGATGTAAGGAAGGACTCCACTCTGGGGACACCTGATGTAAGGAAGGACTCCGCTTTGGGGACACCCGATGTAAGGAGGGACTCCGCTCTGGGGACACCTGATGTAAGGAAGGACTCCGCTCTGGGGACACCCGATGTAAGGAGGGACTCCGCTTTGGGGACACCTGATGTAAGGAAGGACTCTGCTCTGGGGAAACCTCATGTAAGGAGGGACTCTGCTCTGGGGATGATTGAAGCGCTAACACCAGGTGTTTGGAGTATCTTTATCTGCTGATTATTAAGCTTTATGGAATACAATATTGCTATTGTGGTGTAGGATCTGGGCCTGTTGTCTCTCTATCCCTCTTTCTTTCCTTCCTTCTCTCTCCTTCCCTCCCTATTTCTTTCTCCCTCCATCGATCCTTCATCTCAGACGCAAACCACACCCTATTTGAACCACACCCCATTTAAGCCACACTCAATTTTCCATTTAAATCATGTCCATTCTTTGCCATGGCATGCTTTGCAATTTTCTTCCCCCACTATGACATGCCTACAAATGAATGCCCCTCCCCCTAATTATAATAATACGCAGCCTACAGACAAAAAAGTGTTCCTATCATTTTCTTGACAATGTTGGCCATACCTCTCAACTTTTTGAGATGGGAATGAGGGACGCCTATCAGCAAAAGTATGCAGGCATAGGAAACACCCCTTGCCACGCCCCCTTAAAGGAGAATTGTACAAAACAAAAACGAGATTGGTTAAACCCACAAGTGTTTTTATACCACTGCTATTCCTTTATATTGGCTTTTGGAATTTACAAATGCAGCAATTTAGAAATCAGATGAAAGGTTTAGCACTGGGAAACACTTTTTGATAGATAAAAAGTGCATTTTATATACAACTATATAGATCAGACCAAAATGAGGGACAAATTAGGAGGAATGAGGGACAGAGGGACATTGCTCCAAATCAGGGACAGTCCCTCGAAATCAGGGACAGTTGGGAGCTATGATTTTTGCAACTATGCGCAGGGCAGAATTCCAACATGATAATGACCCCAAACACATCTTCAAGATGACCACTGACTTGCTAAAGAAGCTGAGGGTAAAGGTGATGGACTGGTCAAGCATGTCTCCAGACCTAAACCTTATTGAGCATCTGTGGGGCAAACGGAAGGTGGAGGAGCGGAAGGTCTCTAACATCCAACAGCTCCGTGATGTCCTCATGGAGGAGTGGAAGTGGACTCCAGTGGCATCCTGTGAAGCTCTGGTGAACTCCATGCCCAAGTGGGTTAAGGCAGTGCTGAAAAATAATGGTGGCCACACAAAATATTGACACTTTGGGCCTAATTTGGACATTTTCACTTAGGGGTGTACTCACTTTTGTTGCCAGCGGTTTAGACATTAATGGCTGTGTGTTGAGTTATTTTGAGGGGACAGCAAATTTACACTGTTATACAAGCTGTACACTCACTACTTTACATTGTAGCAAAGCGTCATTTCTTCAGTGTTGTCACATGAAAAGATATAATAAAATATTTACAAAAATGTCAGGGGTGTACTCACTTTTGTGAGATACTGTATCTGTATAAAATCACATATATGGGGGGTAGCTGGGTAATTTGTGTAAGCAGTGGTCTCTCTGCTAGAGTCTGTGGGTACAAAGGGAATGTAGTATACCCTCCAGGATTTAAAGTAGCAACCCTGAGCTCATCTCTAGCAGAACTCCAAACCTGCACTCTTTTTTACTCCAATGGGCAGCAGCCCGGCCATTCCCCCCATAAGTTTTGCGTTGGGAATTATTCCACTCACAGTTCATTAGAGTAAGGAGAGTGCAGGTTTAGAGTTCTACTAGCAGCTAGTGAGCAAATGCTGGAGAGTATGCTACAGGTTCTCTTTACCACAGGCTGTAGAAGAGAGACTGCTGCTTCCACGTTTTACGCTGCCACCCTCCCCTACCACATCCTTCCCATATAGTTGATCCTTTTTCTGACTGATGTATAAGCAGTGTTTTAGGAGCAGAGAAAACAGTTTTATTTTATCATTAGCAACATTTAGCAATGCCAGGCGAATTTGCCCTTAATACAGATGGCCGCCTGGAGACAAGCACGCACGACGTCCTGACGCTCGCAGGCGCCGGAAACGGATAGCGGCGCGCTGTGATTGCGTCGGGCGGAAGCTGGGTCCATTTCCTGTTGTGGAGTGCGGAGCTCCGTGTACGTGTGTTTTTTTTTTCTCCGGGAGGTTTGTCTATCCTGCGGCCGACACCATGGCGATGCAAGCAGCGAAACGTGCCAATGTGAGTAGAGGACCCGGGGAGCGGGGCTTAATTCATCACAGCACACTGCCTGTTGGAGGCCTACTGTCTGGGGGGAGGGGGGGGAGGCGGGGGAGGCTCCCCACACACTCACTGCCTGCTAGAGGTGGTCTGTCCCATCTATGGAACTGGGTTGCTCCACACACTCACTAACTCTCTCTGGCTGCTTGAGGCCTCCTGTCCCATCCATGGCTCTGGGGGGCTCCCTGCTAGGTTTATGATAATAATGTGAGGATATTTGATGCTCCTTATGCTCTTTGATAAAACTTTATTTTAGTTTTGGATAGAGTGGTGAGATAAAAAAAAAAAAATAAATTGGCATGGATGAGCAACAGTGATGGATTCAGTTTGTCCAAGTTGCTTCGGTGTGGCAGGAAATAAAAAAAAAAAAACAATCATGCGGGGAAGATCGATGGAGCTTTTCCCATCTTTTTAATTGGCGAATGATAATAAGTGGTTTGCAAGGGCATGAAAACGGCATCGATATTTTATTTCTTTATCCTTCCACAGCCGGTTGACTTGGATCTAATGAAACCGTTCATTATCTATCGCTCGTCCATGCCATTTTTGTCTCACTTGATTGCTTTGTGGAATCGGACATCGATCATTCAGTTTTATCACCCCGTGTATGGCTGCCGTAACTTCATCCTAAATTAAAAAAGAAAACATTTCTGCCTTTGGTTCTACTTTAAAGTATAACGAAACTCTAAAGTTTTTATCTTTTTAGTTTTGAATAGATTGGAGAGGTATTGGAGCCCTTGGCAGGTATTTATTGCTGTCTGTGTCCCCATTGGGGAGACTCTCCCTCTCTGTCACAATTACTGTTATGATTGAAAGTACAAGAAAATCCCACATTTTGGTTTGTTTTCAGAACAGTAATAGAGGGGAAATCTCACAATGAGGACAATAGTTCTGGTGACAATCAAGGATTCCCTCACCTTGGTGGAATTTCCTCTCACTTTCTGTCTTGGCTATGGAATAGGGAAATCTCCCCAAGATTGCCAGAAGAAAACATTCCACAGTGGTTATTAACCTTTATGACGGTGATAAATACGGAACAATCCACATTTGATGTGACAATGCAATCAAGCAGGATAAAAATGACGGTTTTGATTGGCCTAGGTCAATTGATTGTGGAAGCAAAAAAAAAAAATATGCACAGGGCCACTTGGTGATGTTTTTTTTTTTTTTTTTTTTAGGCCCCTTTCGCCCAAAGGGTCTGATCAAGTCCGCCTGTCAGTTTTTCAGGTGGACCTGATCAGACCCTCCATTCACACCTATGGACAGGCTGGTGTAAACGGACTTGTGTCAGTTTACACCCCCCTACCTCTGATTTGGTCTGCAAAAAAAGAAAGGGGGGGAGGGATCTGTCAATATTTGTCTAGGCAGATCAGATTGGAGGGCAATCAAGTGTAAACAGACAGAGGAGTAGGTTTACTCCCAGCCTCCCATAGAGCAGAACTCTGCTGAAACTGACCAGACATAGACCTGTCATCCGCCCGCTCTGCTCTGATCAGTGGACAGGTCCCCGGCTGTTTAACCACTTCCTGCCCGCACTATAGCCAAAAGATGGCAACAGCGAGGGCTCATTTTGCAGGAAGGTGTCATTTGACATCCTCTTGTGATCGTGTAGGCGGTGCGCTCTGGGATCAGAGTCATTCGGATTCAGCTGATCATAGATCGGGGTAAAGGGCCAATCACAGCAGTACTTTACAATGTGACCAGCTGTGTCCAATGACAGCTGATTATGATGTAAACACAAGCTGTTTATCGGCTTTCCTTTCCTCACGCTGACAGCATGAGGAGAAGAGAGCCAATAATCAGCTTGTGTTAAAGGGACATCGTAACCGATAATCAGGACACTGATTTTCAGTGTCCTGATTATCAGTGCAGTACCACCTTTCAGCGCCGTCTTCTAAGTGTCCATCAATGCCACTGTATCAGCGCACATCATTGAAGGAGAAAAAAATAGCTGTTTGCAAAAATGCTTATAACAAACTATGAACTTTTTTTTTTTTTTTTTTTTTTAAATGTTCATTTTTCTTTAGTATAGCAAAAAAATGAAAACCCTAGTGGTGATTAAATACTACAAAAAGAAAACTCTATGTGAAAAATTTGATTAAAACTTCACTGAAATCATCCAATACTGCTCCTTCACGGACTCCCGCTAACCGGTACCAGTATCACCGCGCCTGTGACCCACATTCCGGCTACTCCACTGCCACCGCTGACGTGGCAAAACGGCTTAAAGAGAACCGAGGCCTCACGGAGTATCCTGGCCAAGATGGCACCTGGTCGCAATGCTCCTCCAAGGAAAAATACAAAGAGGCAGCTCTGAAGCTCTTCGGCAGGAGGACCCCCAAATCTGCCTTCTTCATCTGCCCTAGGAGATGCTTCAGGGGGTCAATCCGAGGCTGATGACACTGTCCCGCTCAAGGGTGCAGGCAGATCGCCCCCAGAGTGGAACACAGTGGGTACTCCTGGGGACATTTTTGCTGTGCCACATGCATCTTCCATGGATGCAGAAGAGCCGGAGCCCACTCTGTGTGATATACTCTCTGCTGTAACATCCTGCAATATGTCTATCTCTGCTCTCACTGATGAACTCAAGGGAGTTAAGGCTGAAATCTCGTGTGTTCGGCATGACATGCAAAAACATGCCGCCTGCCTAGATGACTTAGAAAATCGAATGTGCCGCAACAATGTGCGTGCCCTGGGTATTCCTGAGCGGGCTGAAGGCAAAAATCCTGTTACCTTTATTGCGCAGTGGCTCATCTCTACCTTTGGCAAAGATACCTTCTCCCACCTGTTTGCAGTGGAAAGGGTGCATAGGGTCCCAGCATGCCCACAGCCACCGGGCAATCGCCTGCCCATTCCTGTTCAAATTATTAAATTACAAGGCCAGGGATGCTATCCTCTCCAAGGCTAGAACATGAGTGGTGCTATAGCTATTGACAACTCCAAAATATTGCTATTCCCGGACTTCTCTGTGGAACTACAAAAGCAGCGTGCAAAGTGCACTGATGTGAAAAAGAGGCTCCGAGAACTTAATCTACAATATGCCATGCTATATCCTCCCCGCCTTCGGGTGGTTGCGCTGGGCGAGGTTCACTTCTTTGATCGTCCTTCTGCGGAACAATGGCTGGATAGGGAGGATAGAGCACTTTGAGCCGCTATGTCGCAACGCTCTGCTTCTACTTGAATTATGGTCACCTTGCAAAAGGCCTTTTTTTTTTCTTTCTTTTGATGTTATCTGGTCCTAGATATGTTTCTAAGTTTTTTTTCCACGTTCTTTTAAGTCAAGTTGGACTCTGGAGAACATTGGATCTATCTGCATCGTGGTTTATCCCACATACACTGCTGAATTGAAACCCACTTACCATCTTTTCTTACTGGAGTTTCCTCTGCTCCCTCCCGCCCTCATGGAGGATCCATGGGGACAGCATGTTCCTCAGCTTAACCGGCTGGGAGCCCTGTTGGCTCTATATTTCGATTTTTCCTTTCTCTTTTTATGTTGTGTTTGTTGCTCCCTTTTTGACCTACCACAGTCCCAATTTTTAGTCTTCTCTGATATGGACCCTGTCAGACTGCTCACATACCTTGATTATAATGCTACCTTTGGAAAAAAACTCTACATTGCCTACTGGTCTATCATACTAGTTGTGACTTTGCAACGTGCCAGGGCATCTGGCATGATTATGATATTGGTAAATGTGTTCCCCTATGGCTTCAAACCTGAAACTTATGTCCTGGAATGTCCGAGGACTTAGTAACCCTGTAAAGAGGCTGGCAGTCCTTAGAACTATTAAGTCTCTAGATGCTGATAGTATTTGCTTACAGGAGACCCACCTCTCCCCTGACCCCACACCTAGCCTGTCCCCTCGATTTGTTCAGGACCCAATTTCACTCCACCTATTTCACGTATTCCAGGGAGGGGAGTAAGCATCTTGATACATCAGGATGTTCGATTCTCCTGCTCTCTCACAAGATCATATATCAGGGGGGCGATATGTGTTCCTACTATGCACCGTTTCTGGTTTGTCATGTATAATCGCTGGGATAGATATACCGCCGCCGTTTTTGTCTAGGTCCTCAGGTGCCTAGTGAGCTTTATGGCTCGTTTTCCAGATATCCCGCTCCTGGTGGTGGGTGATGTTAACAACTACCTAAATCACATATGGGAAAATGACCTGCCTGACAGATGTGTGGAGACTTAAGCACCCAGATACAAAGAAGTTTTCTTGCTACTCAGCCACGCATGGGGGACTGTCTAGGATAGACCTAAGCTTAGGCAACAACGCGTTACTTCCACTGGTTATAGCCTCAGATTATGATAGTAGACACGTATCTGATCACTCCCCATTTTAGGTGAGCATTTCGCTGCCCGCTGTCTCTAAACGTATGGGCTGGAAACGTAACCCTTTTTGTCTCTCCTTATTCCCAGAACCAGACTCCATGCATGGCTTACTAAAACATTGCTCGTTTGAGTGTTGTCCCAGACCTCTGATATTATTAGAATCTTTAGATCATTCTACGCTGATCTCTATACTTCTGAAGTACAGCTACCTGACGTGGAGGGCGTTCTGGATGGCTGCATGCTGCCTCGCTTGTCTGCATTGGATGCTGCTTTGCTCAATGCCCCATTAATGGAGAAGGAACTCCGGTTAGCTATAGCACAACCTCACAATAATAAATCTCCGGGGACGGATGGCCTCCCATCCGAGGTCTACAAGCGATATGCATGCACACTGCTACCCATACTATTGAAGGTCTATAATGAGGCATTTCAAGAGGGAGCTTTGCCCACCTCCTAGACAATCCTGGTGACCGAGCCATCTTTTCGCTGGACGCAGCTAAGGCCTTTGACAGTTTCGAGTGGCCTTACCTGTGGAGGGTGCTGGAACATATGGGCCTGGGTACTAATTTTATCAAGTGGGTCAAGATACAGTATGCCGAACCATCAGCTAGGATTAGGGTGAAATGGGGAACTCTCTGAACCTTTCCCATTATTCCGCGGCACTAGGCAGGGATGTCCTTTGTCGTCCCTCTGTTTGCCCTAGCTTTGGAACCCATTGTGTCACGGATACGCGAGGAGGCCAATATAACCTGGTTCAGACGCATTACGGGTGCTGACGTGGTGTCAATGTACGCTGATGTTACCCTACTTTACCTGGATGTTACTCAGAGTACTTTGCGGACCGTCATGACCCTTGTTGAGGCCTTTGGCGCATTATCAAACTTTTCCATTAATTGGGACAAGTCGGTACTGATGCCTTTAGATCCTATAACCGCCCCCTACCTGACTATGCAGAAATGGTGCAAATGGTATCCTCCTATCGCTATCTGGACATTCAGATTATCCCCGACACATCTCAATATATTAAACTTAATCTAATTCCCCATCCTTGTAAATGCTGTGAGAAATTTACTATTTATTGTAATCTGCCATTCTCAGTAGTGGGGAGAATCGACCTCATCAAAATGGTCTGGGCACCGCAATTGTTGTTTGTATTCAATAACTCCCCAGTCTGGGTTCCCTGCCAGTGGTTTGCCAGGATAGACTCCCAATTTAGGGAACTGATTTGGCGTAAAAAGATAGCTCAGATTAGTCGGTCAACATTACAATATAGCAAAGATCAGGGAGGACTGGCGGTCCCTCACTCTAGAGCCTACTACCTCGCTTCCCAGCTACAACAGTTGGGGGGTCTGGGGAATGGTGGACTTAACGGACCCTATTCGTAGACTGGAGGCGGGACTCATGCGCTTAAATCCTAGGGCCCCAACAGTGACCCTCCCCAAGACTTTATGGTCATATGTCAAACGGATGCTAGGAATATGGGGTTTTCTAACACATACTCCATTATGGCGAAATCTGAACTATAGAGAGATATTGAAACTCAGGGGGTTTAGAGACTGGGAAAGGACAGGACTATGCTTTATATCACAGCTAAATAATGGGCGAACTCTCAAGGCTTTATGGAGGTACAAGCAGAGTTTGCCAATACCACGTAACCACTTCTTCAAATACCTACAACTGAGACACGCCCTACAGATGCAATCAAAATGTGCTCAACTTAAGCTAATTGACCATACCTTAATACAGGGGATTCTTATGGAAGGTGATAAAAAGGGAATGATTTACAGAAGTAATAATATGCTCCTTAATGCTATACAGGATTCCTCCAAACTACCATGCAGACGGGGGCTGAGAAAGGGATACTGGTGCCATAGATGGGGAGGCATGGAATCTCTGCCTGACTTTGCCCCTTTGTCTGTATCTGCCTCTCAAAAATTATCACATTTATATCTGCTACACAGGCTATACAGAACACCTGTACAACTTCATAAATGGGGGGGATCGCAATACCCCCCTATGCCCGAAATGTGAGAGAGATCATGGCAACATCATTCATATGCTTTTGGAAGTGCCTCAAGCTTTTGCGCTACTGGAAGGAGGTCCTTGACGTGATCTCTCACGTATTCATGTTTAACCACTTCAATACCGGCCTATTCTGGCACTTCTCGCCTACATGTAAAAATCATTTTTTTTTACTTAAATTACTCAGAACCCCCAAACCATTATATGTGTTTTTTTAGCAGGCACCCTAGGGAATAAAATGGCGGTCATTGCAACTTTTTATCTTGCACGGTATTTGCGCAATCATTTTTCAAACGCCTTGTTTGGGGGAAAAAAAACGGTTTCATGAATTAAAAAATAACAAAACAGTAAAGTTAGCCCAATTTTTTTTGTATAATGTGAAAGATGTTGTGCAGAGTAAATAGATACCTAACATGTCACGCTTTAAAATTGCGCACACTCATGGAATGGCGCCGAACTTCGGTACTTAAAAATATCCATAGGCGACGCTTTGAAAATTTTTACAGGTCACCAGTTTAGAGTTACAGAGGAGGTCTAGTGCTAGAATTATTGCACACGCTCCAACGCACTCGGCGATACCTCACATGTGTAGTTTGAACAGCCTTTACATATGTGGGCGGTGTGTTCGCTTCTGAACGCTAGCTACCGGGGACAGGGGCGTTTTAAAAAAAAATTTATTTATTTTTTTTTAATTTTTTTTTATTTTTACACTTTTTTTTAATCTTTTTTTTTTTATCACTTTTATTCCTATTACAAGGAATGTAAACATCCCTTGTAATAGGAATCTATTGTGACAGGTCCTCTTTATGGAGAGATGCGGGGTCAATAAGACCTCACATCTCTCCTCCAGGCTGGAAAGCATGAGATCGAGGAAAAAAAATTCACCGATCTCATGCTGACAGCCGCAATCGTGACTTTGTTTACTTCCGGGAACCCGGGCGTGACGTTATAACGTCGCGCCCGGGCCTCCGACGGTCATAGAGATGACTGGTGACCATCTGGTCACCGGAAATCTCTATCGTCGTCATCCGGCGCTGGCCGATTCTTCCTCCGGGCCCCTGATGGCATGGGAGAGCCCGGAGAAGCACCGAGTGGCAGCAGGAGGGGGGGGTCTGCCGCTATGATCATGCTTATCGTGCACAGAATCGCCGGCTGGAAAGAATGATATCTGAATGATGCCTCTAGCTGCAGGCATCATTCGGATATCCCCGCACAAAGTCAAGGATGTCATATGACTCCCTAAGGTATTGAAGTGGTTAATATCCCACAAAACCCGGTTGTGTGCCTGTTGGGTGCCCTGGATGAGGAGTCCTTAACTCCACACGCTCATACTGCTGTTTTGCGACTGCAATATGTTGCATGTAAACTGATCACACAATTTTGGATTGTTCTCAGGCAACCCACCAGCAATGGGTAGAGCATGTCAATAAACTATTGATACAGGAAAAATTGATGTACCAACATAGAAATGTCGCACGTAAATTCTACTCAATGTGGCAGGCCTGGTTGGATGTCCTGGGGTGGGCTCCCCATCGGCTAATTAGGGGTAGGCTCCTACAGGGGTAAAGGATATAAAAAGTCCAGAATAGTGGCTGACTGGGTCCTACACTACACAAGACCCCTTGTGGCATTGGAGACTTTGGTGGGTCGTGTTTGTTTTTTTTTTTTTTCCTTTGTTTACCCTCAGGGCTCTGAGGATCTAGATACAGTGGCTTGCGAAAGTATTCGGCCCCCTTGAACTTTTCAACCTTTTGCCACATTTCAGGCTTCAAACATAAAGATATAAAATTTTAATTTTTTGTGAAGAATCACCAACAAGTGGGACACAATTGTGAAGTGGAACGAAATCTATTGGATATTTTAAACTTTTTTAGCAATTAAAAAACTGAAAAGTGGGGCGTGCAAAATTATTCGCCCCTTTACTTTCAGTGCAGCAAACTTACTCCAGAAGTTCAGCGAGGATCTCTGAATGATCCAATGTTGTCCTAAATGACTGATGGTGATAAATAGAATCCACCTGTGTGTAATCAAGTCTCTGTATAAATGCACCTGCTCTGTGATCGTCTCAGGGTTCTGTTGAAAGCGCAGAGAGCATCATGAAGACCAAGGAACACACCAGGCAGGTCCGTAATACTGTTGTGGAGAAGTTTCAAGCCGGATTTGGATACAAAAAGATTTCCCAAGCTTTAAACATCCCAAGGAGCACTGTGCAAGCGATCATTTTGAAATGGAAGGAGTATCAGACCACTGCAAATCTACCAAGACCTGGCTGTCCCTCTAAACTTTCAGCTCAGACAAGGAGAAGACTGATCAGAGATGCAGCCAAGAGGCCCATGATCACTCTGGATGAACTGCAGAGAACTACAGCTGAGGTGGGAGAGTCTGTCCATAGGACAACAATCAGTCGTACACTGCACAAATCTGGCCTTTATGGAAGAGTGGCAAGAAGAAAGCCATTTCTCAAAGATATCCATAAAAAGTCTCGTCTAAAGTTTGCCACAAGCGACCTGGGAGACACACCAAACATGTGGAAGAAGGTGCTCTGGTCCGATGAAACCAAAATCAAACTTTTTGGCCACAATGCAAAACGATATGTTTGGCGTAAAAGCAACACAGCTCATCACACTCAACACACCATCCCCACTGTCAAACATGGTGGTGGCAGCATCATGGTTTGGGCCTGCTTTTCTTCAGCAGGGACAGGCAAGATGGTTAAAATTGATGGGAAGATGGATGCAGCCAAATACAGGACCATTCTGGATGAAAACCTGTTGGAGTCTGCAAAAGACCTGAAACTGGGACGGAGATTTATCTTCCAACAAGACAATGATCCCAAACATACAGCAAAATCTACAAAGGAATGGTTCACAAATAAACGTATCCAGGTGTTAGAATGGTCAAGTCAAAGTCCAGACCTGAATCCAATGGATCTGTGGAAAGAGCTGAAAACTGCTGTTCACAAACGCTCTCCATCCAACCTCACTGAGCTCGAGCTGTTTTGCAAGGAAGAATGGGCAAGAATTTCAGTCTCTCGATGTGCAAAACTGATAGAGACATACCCCAAGCGACTTGCAGCTGTAATCGCAGCAAAAGGTGGCTCTACAAAGTATTAACGCAAGGGGGCCGAATAATTTTGCACGCCCCACTTTTCATTTTTTTTATTAGTTAAAAAGTTTCAAAAATCCAAAAGATTTCGTTCCACTTCACAATTGTGTCCCACTTGTTAGTGATTCTTCACAAAAAATAAAAATGTTATATCTTTACTGTAGATTAAACTGTTAGATTTCTTTTTGGTTACACTATGTCTTCATATATATGTCAATCTTTTTAATTCTGGGTTACATGGTTCTGTATGCACTTTATTGACCGGCAGTAATACCATTGTATGAAAACTTTATTTTTCACAAGAAAATTGTATGAAAACTTTATTCTCTTGTGTTTTAATACCAATGCTATAGCATGTTCCTTTTTCTACTGTGTACTGAATGGCATATATTCTGTATTGTGGATGACAAGCTTTTCTTTTGATTAAAAAGGGGGCATTGCATGTAGCTTGAAAGTGATTCTCAAGGGCACAAAAACCACCATTGGTTTACCTGTACAATCATCCCCTTTTTTTTTCCCAACTTCGGTTGATCAAAACCGTCAAAGTATAACTGAATAATACTTGTATACTTTATAAATTAAAATATTAATTTTTTTTTGAGTGAAGACACTAGCTCAGGGGTTTTGGCACTTTGGAGAGAGATCCTCTCCTTTCCTGTTTTGGTTATGGGACAGGAAGTGATAAGGAATATTCCCAATGGAGAAACAGATGGCAAAAAACTGATTTGGGAGGGTGTTTTGCCTTCAGTTCTACTTTTAACACTTTTACGCCCAGCCTAGTAACCCTTTAACAGGAAGAGGTGAGAAGGACTGACTGCTGTCACAGTGGTCACATGACCGGGAGTCAGTCCTGCTGAAGATCAGGAGCTGTCTGACAGCTCAGTCACTGCATGCTTCCAGGCACAGAATCTTCAGCCACCCATGGACACACATGTCGCGTGTGAATCCCACCTTCTTTGCCATTGCACATATGCGTTATACAGGGGGCAAGAGGATAATTTAGTAGTTTAGGAATGTAAAACTAACAATCAAGGTAGCTCTGCATTGGCAAGTGAGTGAAAAGAAAACAATGTATCAGTGTGAGAATGCTGTGGTGTTGGCTCAGGAATATGATTAGTAACAATTAACACAAGAGGGAGGTCATTCTGTGAATATAGGCACACTAAGAATGTTTTCAAAGTTTTACATTTCTTGGTGTGCCTTCATTGATCTGATGCTGGTGCAATTTTATAGCCTGAGGGGGAAAAAAAATGAGTGAAAACAACAAAAGCAGTCATGCGTTCTTTAACTCTTAGGGGAGTGACCCTGTAATCTCATAATCTGATTGAACGAAATACGATTGAAGTCACGAACAAAGCATCTCCGTGCTGCCAATCAATGCAACGCAATCTCCGATTTTCTGTTTTCCATGATCAACTTGGTTTAATCGGATTTTCTTTTTGCTTGAAAATTATTTAGAGCCTCCAAATGTGTTTTTTTTTTTTTTTTTTAATTATTTTAGCAGAGACCCTAGAAAATAAAATGGCGTTCTTTGCAACTTTTTGTTATGTCACACAGTGTTTTTCAAATGCAATTTTTTTGGGAAAAAAATTTAATTTTTGAATAAAAACAGATTCTAAAACACAATTATTTTGTAAAATATGAAAAATTATGTTATGCCAAGTAAGTAGATACCAAACATGTCATGCTTTAAATATGCACATGCTCGTGGAATGGCACTAATCTACGGTACTTACAAATCTCAAGTTGAAGCTTTTACATGCGTGCGGGAGCCGTCAGTCACGGCACATTCTGGGGGAAGAAACAGCACGGTGGTCTGTTTCTTCACAGCGCATGCGCCGATGGCGACGTCGGCGCACTACAAGTGAAATATCTCCTAAACAGCGCACGTTTAGGAGATATTTCCACTACCTATAGGTAAGCCTTATTCTAGGCTTACCTATAGGTAAAAGTCAACAAAAAGGGTTTACAACCACTTTAAATTGCAGTGCTGTATTGCAAAAAATGGCCTGGTCATAAAGGGGGGTAAATCTTCCCGGAGGTCAAGTGGTTGGAAAACTTCAACTCTACAGCCACTAGATGGAGCTGATGATCATAGGAAAGATCTATCACCAGTGCCATCTAGTAGCCATAATTCACTCTGTTCTGTATAAATACAATTCTGGAGAGAAAATAGCCTAGTAACATTTCTTTGCCTCTATTTGTACAGACCAAATGCACATGCAGTTTCACAGACTGAATAGCTCTGCAAATTCTTAGATAAAACACCTCTAAGTGTGTGGGAAAACAATACTCCTTTTATAATGTAGTTTTCATGTCTCTAATTCTGTCATGGCTCTGTATATGATAAATTATGAACTGTGAATACTGAAAAAGAATATTTGCACCTTCTGATTAGTTCTTTTTTTACTTGTCAGATCCGTTTACCACCTGAAGTGAACCGGATATTGTACATCAGGAATTTGCCCTATAAAATCACTGGAGAGGAAATGTATGATATCTTTGGAAAGTACGGACCTATTCGCCAGATCAGAGTGTAAGTAGTGTGTTTTTTTTTTTTTTTTTTCTTGGCAATGTGAATAGTAAAAAATGTGGCTTGTTTTTTTTTTGTTCAATTTTGTTGCAGCGTGCTGGTGTCTGTGGGTTTAACCACTTAAAGACTAGCCTTGTTTGGAGATTTTCGTGTTTACATGTTTAAAACATTTTTTTTTGCTAGAAAATTACTTAGAACCCCCAAATATTATACATTGTTTGTTTTTTTTTTCTAACACCCTGGAGAATAAAATGGTGGTTATTGCAATACTTTTTTTTCACACTGCATTTGTGCAGCAGTCTTACAAGTGCACTTTTTTTTTGAAAAAATTCACTTTTTTAAATAAATAAGACAACATTAAAGTTAGCCCAATTTTTTTTTATATTGTGAAAGACGATGTTACGCCAAGTAAATTGATACATGTCACACTTCAAAATTGCGCCCGCGCGTGCAATGGCGTCAAACTTTTGCCCCTAAAAATTTCCATAGGCGACGTTTAAAAAAAATTCTACCAGTTGCATGTTTTGAGTTAGAGGAGGTCTAGGGCTAGAGTTATTGCTCTCTCTGTAACAATTGCGACGATACCTCACATGTGTGGTTTGACCACCGTTTTCATATGCGGGCGTTACTCACATGTGCGTTCGGTTCTGTGCGTGAGCTCGTCGGGACAGGGAGCTTTAAAAAAAAAAAAAAAAAATCTTATTTATTTTACTTGATTTTATTTTTTCACTGTTTAAAAAAAAAAAAAAATTGGGTCACTTTTATTCCTATTACAAGGAATGTAAACATCCCTTGTAATAGAAAAAAAGCATGACAGGTCCTCTTAAATATGAGATCTGGGGTCAAAAAGACTTCAGATCTCATATTTACACTAAAATGCAATAAAAAAAAAAAAATTGTCATTTGAAAAAAATGTGCATTTAAGACGTATAGGCAGAAGTGACCTTATGACGGCACTACCACCCTGCTATGGTATGGAGACAGGTGGGGGCCATCTTCCCCTCACTTGTCTCCATACCCAGCCCCGACAAGGACCCGATCGGCTCCAGTAAGCGGCGGAGGGTGCGGGAGGGCGGGGGGCCCCTCTCCCACTGCTGATAACGGTGATCTCGCGGTGAATCCGCCGCAGAGACCACCATTATCACCATTAAACACGACTGGCTCCTGAACAGATGGACACCTCGGTTGTGGCAGCAGCAGCTGCTGTTACCGAGATATCCATCTTCAAAGTGCCGACGTATATGTACAGGAGCCGATCAGCAAGTGGTTAAGAAGTACAGTGTATTCAGTAAGCACTGTGAAGTGATTTTCTTTTAACTACTTTTCTACCGTAGTACATTTTTGAATGGTGGATTGGGGGGCTTTTTTAAAATTTATTTTCTTTACCCAGTGCCAGCTCTGTCTGTCTCAGTGTTGCATAAAGGAGTATTTGTCAGACTATCACAGCACTGAAAAGTGAAAAATTGCCTGGAAATCAAGGGGTATCAACACAAGTGGTTAAATAGTTTTTATAAGTTTGATCTTCCATAACTTTTTATGGTTGCTTATGCAGCTCTTAGTGGTTCAGTTCAGTTAAGCTACCCATACGTGGCTTAAATTTTGAAATTCAAGCGGTTAATTTAAGAATCAGCTGAGATGGATGGAACATTCTCGGTCAAACAGTGACTGCATTCTCGCTGTTCATGTATTGATTTTTCACTTCTTGAGGCCGAAGACTGTGCACTCAAGCGGTGTTATCAGACATGTCCACCTAACCTGTGTGTACTACAAAACACCACCTTCCCCAAAGGTATACAGATAGAGGGGAGGTGTTTTGTAGTCCCATACATTCTGCTCTGTCATAGATACATAGTTGGTAAAATACAGTACAGCTAGTGAGCCTTGTCTGAACAAGTTTGTTACAGGCAGGATCACCAAGTGGAAGTCCATGCAAAAACTAAAATCCCTGCATCTATAGACACCACGGATCTAACCCTAACCTCTCTGTCCCTGCAAAGAATAAATGAGTATACATACCTTTTTGGAAGCCGATCTGATCCACTCCGACCTGATCTCCAGCGTCGGAAGCTCTACAGAGGACACGGCCGACAACGGCTGTGAAATGAATGGGAAGCGACGTCACCCATAGAGTTACTATGGGCATTCTGTTGTTGTCTGTCTCTTCTGCACCCGCCTCTACAGTGAAGCCACGGCTGACAGCTCAGCGTGGGATCCGGTCAGAGTGGTTCAGCTTCCAAAAAAGTATGTATACTAATTTTTTCTTTACAGGGATAGAGAGGTTAGTGTTAGATCCCTGGTGTCTAAAGATGCAGGGATTTTAGATTTTGCATGGACTTCCACTTTAAAGTATAACTAAAGGCAAAAGGTTTTTTTTTTTTAGCTTTGGCTAGAGTGCAGAGAGATTTGAACATCTGTCTGTTTTTATTGCAGTCTGTGTCAGCATTAGGGAGATTCATCCTCTCTATTTATCCTGTTTACCCTTATCATTGAAAGTGAAAACAAAAGAAAATCCCAAATTGGACTGTCTCCAGAAAAGTAATAGAGGGGAAATCTTCCAATGGGGCCACTAGTTCTGGGGACTGGGGGGGGGGCAAGGAATTCCCTTAATTTGCAAGAATTTCCTCTCACTTCCTGTCTTGGCTATGGGATAGTAAGTTAACGAAAATCTCCCCAATGGGACACAGATGGTGAAAAAAAAAAAAATCTGCCAGGGGTTATAACCTTCCCTTACGCTAACCAAATTGGGGGAAAAAAAGTTTTGCCTATAGTTCTACTGTAAAAAGGGAACTAATGCAACCACCACATCTGGTAATCTGCAATATTTTACCTTTTGTTACCATATTTTAGCCCACCTTATGCTCCTCCTTGTAGCACTCCCCTACCACTCCTTCTGTAGCAGCCACTACAAAATACCCTATGCTTTGTAGTATAAGGTGGAATCCTTCCCTGATTCCGTGCTGTTCAAAACGATCACACGACAGAGCACTGGGAAGGTGAGTATAAGGTGGTCAGGGATGGGTTTTAAAGAGACCCTGAATAGGCAATGCAATAGGCTCTCTTCACTTCTCTTCGTTACCCCAGCATTTCATATTCCTGATATGTGCCTGCTGTGTACTTGTATGAAAAAGTTTCCTGTTCTCTTTAGATTGCTTCCTTTGTATGAAATCCATAGTGTTCCTGCCAGTCCCTCTGCTCTCCTATTAGAAACTGGCCACACTAAGCAGGAGAACACAGCGTGGTCCATTCTCTAGCTATGCTGGGAATTCAGCCTGCTCTCCTCCAATGATCAGACTTGTCCTGACATGCCCCCCCCCCTTTGCACAGCCATTTACTGGGAAGCTCAGTATACTGCTGCTGCTCCTCCCCTCAGCTCTTATGCAGCTGAGAACAGAGGGAATATGACCACTTTTAAAAAAAGGAACAAGGTATTTATTTATTTTTTTTAAATGTCTATACACATGTTTTGCTTTTCATTTCAATTCTAAACGAATTGGGTTGTTTTACAGGGTGATTGTTTACAATCCCTTTAATACACCTTGGGCAAGGGCTCACCCCAGCTCGATGATTGGATAATAAAGGAAAAGCAACACATTGATGAGGACATCCTTGTGACCTCCCATTCTGTAAACTGTGTTAGAATGGCATTGCTTTGCAATCAATAGAGCTGATTGGCGCTCAGTACTGACCCTGTCTCTCTCCCAGTCTGAGTGCAGATTTGTAGAGGACTACAGGAAGCTAATCTAAAGACAGATTCAGGTACTTATTCTAGTCATTTTTATATTTGTTTTTCATATAAACAAATGGGGCTAAACACTGTTTTTCTTTTATATTCGCCCCGGTGTTTGGCTTTATGTGGAAACTTACATGAATCAAACACAAGGCTCTTATTAATCCTTCCATTGTCAAGACTGACTCGTTTTTAGGTTTATATCTGTTCTGTTTATTTTCTGAGCATTCAAATATCATTTTCACCGTTGCAGAAACACTTTTTAATGCGGTTCGTCCTGTAGCATTTCTTGGAATCATTACCCTTTGGAAGCAACAAAGATGCAATCAGTCATCACATCTGTCAGACTGCTTCCAAACCTTCTAGAAGCAAAGGCTTGTAATGGATGATTCCCTGCAGACATGCCGAGATTACTGTAATGTCCTTCACACTAACAGGAGGGGCCCCACTACCGCCAAGCAAAGCCTCTATGTCAATGCCAGTAAGCTACCGCTAATGGTCATTAGCTGGAGCATAAACCACAAAACATGGCCAATTACCTCTGCCAGTCGCATACTATTCCAATAATATGTGTTTTCTTATATTATAATTTAACCCAGTAAGCACAAGGAATGCATGTTGTGTGGTAAGTCGCACTGTAATAGAGTAGAATAGAAGAGAATAGTCCTATCTTTAAAGTAGTAGTAATTTTTCTTTTAAAAATCACCTCTCAAATTAAATGTTGTAAATAATTATATTATTTGGCAAGTAATTCATTAGTAAATATTTAACTTATGCCGATGTACACAGCTCCATCGTCCGAGTGCGGTCTTCCCTCCAGACTTCCATTTGGAGTATGCTCACTTTTTCCTCAGTTCCCACCGGCAGGACCACATATTCCTTGAAGTTAATTCCTAAACTCTATTGTCTATGTGCAGCCTGTGCGTTTTAACACAGAGTGATTGATTTACTTAAAACTAGTGCACTCAGAATCCAGTGCAGCTGTGCATAGAAACCATTAAGCTTCTAATGTCCACTTGTTCAATCAAGCTCTGACAAAAAAAAATCCTGGAAGCTGATTGGTTTCTATGCAGAGCTGCACCAGATTTTGCACTCACCAGTTTTTTTGTCTAAATGCATTAAAGTGGTTGTAAAGGCACAAGGTAAAAAAACCTTCTGTGTGCAGTAGCCTCCTCTAATACTTACCTGAGTCCCTTCTCGATCCAGTGATGTCCAAAACAGCTTTGCTTCTCTGAGGACTCAAACTCCTGATTGGCTTTTGGCAGCAGCGGGAGCCATTGCCACCTGCTGCTGTCAATCAACCAGTGAGCCAATCAGGGGGGGGTGGGGCTGAGCCGCGGCTCCGTGTGTGAATAGACACACAGAGCCGCGGCTCAGGAGCACGCCTGCTCTGCGCTGCCTCCTGAGCAAGCTACTTGCTGTGGGGGCTACTGGAAGGAGCCAGGAGCGCTGGCATGGGGAATATATATATATATATATATATATATATATATATATATATTATTATAAAAAAGCGCTTTAATGTAGCTCAGGACAGAAGTGCATGGAGTCATCGCTCCATAGAGACTTGGCTTGAAAAAGAAGCCATTGCTACAAAGGAACTCTGGGTGTGAAGAAAAGGAAATCCTTGGCTGGAACTCTGTAAAACAAATATAGACATGAAAAACCAACATACCGGTGTAACTGCAATTAAGATCATACTTGAAGTTCAGCTTTAAGAGCTCATTTACAGTAGCGGTACCATGTGTTTGGAGCATGTTTTTTTCGCCACCAAACAGCCACCCCATAACTACAGCCTGTCGAACGCGACCCATGCATGTGAATGGGCAGTGTGCAATGTACATGGTTTCAGAGTGGTCGTCTGGCATTTAGAGGTTTAAAACAGGCAGTAAAAAACCCGACCTATCGCCTCCTCCCTGCCCGTCAAGCACCTCTGAGAAGCAATCCAAACGCATTGCTTTTTAAAGCAGCGGCAGTCCTTGCTGCTTTTGTAAACAAGCCCTAAATGCTTTAAGTGGAAGTAAACTTCCATCTGTGGCTTTTACCTATAGGTAAACCTTAGTATAGGCTTACCTATAGGTGCACCGTTTAGGAGATATTTACTGTACATGCAGTCAGTGACATCACGTGCGCATGCGCTCTAAAGGAACGGCCACCTGTGCCGTTTCTTCAGAGCCCTGTGCTGTAAACGGCGGCTTTCACGCGGGAGCGACGTCATTGCGGCCAGTCACAGAGCCCAGAGTCCGTGAACCCAGAAGCAAGATGGGTGAAGATGGGAGTGCCTGCAGCTCTGACATCTCTGCGCTGGAATGTTTCCTTTTTAAGGTAAGTTAAACATAATGTGCTAGTATGTGATGCACATTATAACATTACCTTGCAGTGTCCAAAAAGGAAAAAAAAATGTCCAGCTATTTACAACTGCTTTAAACTTCTTGGAATGTTCACTTTAATGATGAGAAGCTGCAGAAAAAATGGTTGTCTATCTTATTGGCATGTATCTTACTTTTATTGGCCAGAAAGAAATAAGCCAAGTTTTTAGTTTAGGCTTTCATAAGCCGTGTTTCCCAGACCTCCCGCTCTTCTAGCAGTACAGAATTTGCCAGTCAGCTGACACAGGTAGGGTAACGGGTGATGGCAGTTTTGCGTATACTCATTAAACATGAGCTGAAAGTGGCATTTGAGAACAGATGTGGAATGTGCTGCTATATACCTTGATTCCTCAATGTTCTGTCTTGTGTGTGTTTTTTCAGGGGAAACACGCCGGAGACCAGAGGCACTGCATATGTGGTCTATGAAGACATCTTTGATGCCAAAAATGCCTGTGATCATCTGTCTGGTTTTAACGTCTGCAACAGATACTTGGTTGTCTTGTACTATAATGCAAATAGGGTAAGTAATCCTGTGGCTTATTTATCAGCATGCTTTCTAGGATTTAGATTTAGGTATGATTTTCATCTTTGAATGAGGTCCTCGAAATGTTTTACCCTTCACAAAACCCTTCTGTTAAAGAGATTTTATTACATTGTCCTTTGCCTGCCTCTGTTTCAAAGCAGATCTTACTATGACATGTTGCAGTAAACACCCTGCATTTACAATTACAAAGCTGATCTTGGTCATATGACCGAATTGTGGCTCTGTCGTCAACGCACACACACTTAAGGGAGGTTTTATAGATATCAAATGAGGAAACTGCCTTTAGTGGTTTACTTTTTGAAATGCTATGGAGCTGTAATCCTTTTACACTATTTACTAGTAAGTCACTGGCTTGCACCCTCAAAAAGTCTGCAGTGGCATATTTTTGACCTAGCTCCTACAGATATAAGACAAAAGCTGGTCATCCATGCAGGGTCTCTATAGAAGGTATCTTTCTAACCAAAGATCTTTCTACAGTAATTCATGTTTGCATCAGACAAACATACAGGTTTTTGCCTATGGAGTATGGTGGGAGAATGTTGCAGGTGCTGGGTGTCTCAGAGAAATTGTTGATTGGTCAGGAACATCTATCCCAGCTATATAGGGGTATCGAAGCAGGTTCAACCATTGTCATGGAGTAGCCTTCAGATGTATAGAACATAAGCAGAAGGATTTGGTAAACGTTCTTTGTCTATCAACACCACTACTAAGATGAGCCAAGTCCAGCTAGACTAAGAGCTCTGTTTGTCAAGGCAAAGTAGAGGAAATCTAGGGTGGGAGCTTTGTTTTTAAGCCAAAGTATCCCTTTACTACAGGGGTGTCCAAACTTTTTTCAAAGAGGGCCAGATTTGGTGAAGTGAACATGCGTTAGGGCCGACCATTTTGCCTGACATTCTTTGAACCATTAAAATTCGGTCTAAGTGTGTTTGAGTACTAATACACTGCCCAGCAATAATTCTTTTGCCTTTGTGGCTGGGTGTGAGTAAAGAGATGAGCTTGGGCGTGTTATTTGGATTTACCGTATTTATTGGCGTATAACATGCACCTTCACTTTCAGAGGGAAGTTTCAGGAAAAAAAACTTAAATTTTAAATAAAGAACTGTGAAGCAAAATAAGGGTCAGTGCCCATCTGCAGCCTCACAAGTGCCAGGAGTGCAGCACCCACCATTGCCAGGAGTGCAGCACCCACCATTGCCAGGAGTGCAGCACCCACCATTGCCAGGAGTGCAGCTTAACTGATGCCCATCCATCTGCAGCTTTGGAGGGGGTGGAACGAGCGCCAAAAGATCACATACAGGAAAAACTCCTGTTTTCTCGGCAGCTGGGAGGTCGTTGGGGGCCACAAAAGATATATATGTCCAAAAAACCAGACGGGCTGTTCAAAACCGAAACGCGGGCCAGGTTCTTTCTCATCAGAGGGGGAAAGTACTACTCTGTACTCTGTATCTGTTTTGGCTCTGTCTCTACATATGTATGCCTTTTTATGATCTTTAGCAACTGGAAGTCCTTAATCTTCTCTGTGTGATATCCATTGGATGGTGCCAGTAGCAACGCTTGTAAACTCCACCATCCCCCCCCCCCCCTTCCCTTTTCATTTAGTAGAGTTGATGTTCAAGTCAACCTTTGACCTTTTTACCTGAAAAGGGCAATTTATTGTTGAAAGATCATAAACCAAGCTCGTTTTTAATTCCTTTGGTCCATCATACATTCCTCACATTTGTGTCATAAGTAAAAAGAGGGAAAATTCACATGCTTTAATATTGAAAGCAAATAAAACATCTGTTACAGTATTAGTGTACCAACCAAAACTGACTTACAAGTGGTTCAGTCTGCTTGCTCTCTTGGACTTGAGACCAAGCGGTTACCCCCTTGGTGTGTGACAATGTTACTAACTTCATCCTATGTGTTTTGTCACAGAAGACTTCTTCAGAGATGATGCTCCTGAGGAAGTCCCATGTGGAGAAATGCATAAGGCGGGGGGGGGGGTCAGGAACAACATACAAGCATGTAGTCTGCTCACTTTCCTGGTCTTAGTAAGCGAGTACCTCTTAGTACATGACAATGGCCCCTAATCCCTCCTTACGTGTTTCGTCATGTACTGAGAGGTAATTGCTTTCTCTCATAAGACTAAACTCTTGTATGTTGGTGCTTGATTGGAGCACTTCATCATATTGGGAATTTTTTTTATTTGTATTTATTAATATAAAAGTTTAATGCTATGTAGGTTTTCCCTCCTCTAAAGGAGTTGTAAAGGTTCATTTGTTATATTAAAAAAAAAAAAAAAAAACGTTATACTTACCTCCACTGTGCACTTGTGTCTCGGCTCCTCTCCGCAATAGCTAACCCCCTCTGGGAAGCTCTATCCCGAGGGGGTTAGCTTGCGGGTGCGCTCACTGTCATACACGCTACGTCCATAGACAGAGTGTATGACTCGGTCCTGCCCCCCAGCGGCCGCGTCATTGGACGCGATTGACAGCAGCGCAAGCCAATGGCTATCTATCCAATCAACAGCCAGACTCCGTGGAGAAGAGGACGCTGGGGGATGCGCACAGCAGGTGAACGGGCTCAGGTAAGTTAACGGGGGGGGGGCTGGGGGGCTATCATTGCCAGGTGTTTTTTCACCTTAATGCATAGGATGCATTAAGGTGAAAAAACACGAACCTTTACAACCCCTTTAACCCATGGTGCTGATGTAATTAATGTATGATGGACTGGACCAATTGAAGAAAAGGCCATGGTTAATGATCTTCCTCCTTTGGTTGTACATTGTGGGAAATCGCAAACTGACCTTTTCAGATAAGGTCAAAGCTGTCTAGGGGAGTCAACCATACAAGGGGTGGGGGGGGGGGGTTGTAATGGGGGAAGAGTATGGAGGAGACTGCATTCACAGCAAGTTTTGGTATTGTCACATCAGATGAATATAACACAAAGGAGCTTAAGGATTTATAGCTGCTATGGGTTAGTCGCAAGGATTGCGCTATTTGCAGTGATGGTAATTGGTATAATCACTAAATGCTGGGCGCCAAATAACTATGTGTAAATATTATTGGATATTAAGCATAACCTCTAAGCGCACAGTAGAGTTTTATAATTATTCAATCAACCATACATGCTTTAATTTTTCTTAGCTGCACTTGGAACAGTGGCAGCTGTAATCTCATTGGTGGTTGTCCCCTCTATTCATCTTTTTGCTCCTGCCCCGCTGTCATGTTACACCCCAGGGTTCTCAGTGTTTGTGAATTTTGAATTGTGAAGTAGCAGATGAGTGAACACAACATTGTTTTATGTTTTTATTTCAGGCATTCCAGAAGATGGACACAAAGAAAAAAGAAGAGCAGCTCAAACTTCTCAAAGAGAAATATGGAATCAACACCGACCCACCCAAATAACCCCACTGCATTTCACTGATTTTTTTTTTGTTTTTTTTGTTTTTTATTCTATAACTTTGCCAGTTCCTAAATACAAGGAGTTGTGGAAGGGATATATGGACTAATTTATCTTTTATGCAACTCTTCCCTGGAGAAGTGAACATGTTGAAACTGATTTGTCACCAGACATGTCACCAGACACTGCTTTGTCTTTACTTTGAAGGTCAGGCATCCACATACCTATAATTCATGTTTGCTGTTGGACAGCAGAAGTTTTCATATTTCTGGTGAGATTCGCCTGGTGTCCTTGTTGCAGACATAAAAGGCTAAGCTACATGGCCATCCTCCTTCCCTGTGAAAATTGGACCATTCTGTAATGGCTCTGCAAACTGAACAGAAGTAGAGTTCAGGTGCAGTATTCTTACCTGGAGTTCATGAGAGATAGAAGAAAGCATGCCAGTTCACCTAAAAGCATATTATCTGGTTTGGAAAAATTAATAACGCAATTGGAATTAAAAAAAAAAAACAAAAAAACAGTGACACAAACACTGCATGAAAACAGTAGAGGCTTAGTTCATAATTAGGTGTGATCTTATAGGACTCCTTATTCTGGTGTTTGTGGATTGAGCCTTAAGCATTTTTTATCTTTTTTTTTTTTTTTTTTAATGCTCCCTTGGCAAAAAACAGAATTTCGAGTCTGGAGGCTTCTACTTAGACCTCTCTGAACAGTGCCTCGACAATCCACCCCGTCTCCTTCTCATGACAAAGCTCATGCTCCCTGCTGATTGTGCTACTGTGGCTCTGTTTTCATGCAGCCTGAGTTTATTGGTCACTTTTTTTTTTTCACCTTCATGGTCAGGTGTAAATAAAGTAAGTTTTCCTTGCAATACAGAACATTATTGGACCCTGTTAGTGATCTAATTGAAGGCATTGATATGTTGATTCTTCAGAGTAGTATCTTCCAAGACAAAAGAATTCCTCAAAGGTCTGTTAGGTTTTCATTCAATAAATGCAATGTATTTGTGTCATTGTAATTAAACCTTTTCCACAGTAAGTGTGTTTTATGTTTTTTTTTTTTGTTTTGTTTTGTTTTTTTATTATTCTGTCTTTAAGCCTGCAACTTTGACAAAATAAAAGGAGCCAGAGGCGTATGTTTTACTTATGTATTATGTTCAATATAGTTTCCCATGGGTTGTCTATTGGCACGATGGATGCAGACCAAGGTCTCAGCACATGTCTACTATCCATTAGGGGCCTTACTACATATTATCTGCTAAAGGTGTTCATTAACCCCTTGTCTACCGAGGTACATTTATAAATAGTGCAGTATACAAGGGGTATAAGAAAGCAGTAGCTGTGAACTTGGTATTGATTTTTACAGCCAGTAAAGGCCTATCTAATAAAAGTAATTCAGGCAACTCTTAGGGGGCTCAGTGGTTGTTGCCTTCCACCCTGACACTATTTTTGTATGTCCCTAAAAAAGCAGCTCACATCCTCTCCGTAGCAGTCCCTGCAGTACATCTTCTCCACCACAAGATGTCTTCAGTCTTCCAGGATGAATGACACCCAGGGGTTTATTTACTAAAGCTGGAGAGTGCAAAATCAGGCTCATGTCTGCATAGAAACGAGTCGGCTTCTAACTGTTGCTTGTTCAATTAAGCTTTGGCAACAAAACCTGGACACTGATTGGATTCTATGCAGAAGTGAGCCTGATTTTGCACTCTCCAGCTTTAGTAAATATACCCCCAGTGTCATTCAGCCTGGAAAACTGAGACCTAGCTATGTGTGCAGGCCTTCATAATTGTCATTTGAAGGGATGTCCTCAAGAAACGTTTCACTCTATTTAATGATACAGAGGGTGGTGCTGACATCACTATGACCTGTCGGTTGTCTGCATCATTGAACTCAAATCATTGGATTTTTGCGTCGCTTTTAACCCCACTAGCGGCCGAATAATGGGTTAAAAGTGCCCGCAAAGCACCGCTGCCGAGGCGCTTTAGCGCCTCTGCCCATTGATTTTAATGGGCAGGGGCCCTTTAGGAGCGGTGTGTATACCGCTCCTAAAGTGCCTCAAAGAAGCTGCTTGCAGGGATTTTTTTATGTCCTGGCAGCAGAGCGCCCCAGTGTGAAAGCACTCAGGATTTCACACTGGGATTGCAGATGAGGCTTTTTTCAGGTGCTATTTTTAGCGCTAAAACGTCTCCAGTGTGAAATCGGTCTTGCTGACAAACTTTTTTTTTTTTTTTTTTTTTTTTTTTTCAGCTTTGGATAGAGTGGAGAGGGATTAGAACACCTGTCAGTTTTTATTGTTGTCTGTGCCCCCTCTGGGGAGATTCCCCCTCTCAATTTTTCATATTTAGCATTACCCCCAAAAGTGCTGTGCTGGATCATGTATCTGTCACGTGATCAGCGCTTCCGTGTGCTGCAATTTGTTACAACACAAGCTGATCAGCCGGCGCCTGTCAGTGATTGATTTCTGGCACCCGCTGATCGGCTCTGTTATTCAAGGGAAGGGAGCTAAGTGTTGTAAACAACACAGCTCATAAAAATGACAGGTGATCTTGCTTATTTATTATTTCCTTCAAAACAGGGAAAAAAACGGCAAGTTCGCTTAGAAAAGCACCACATAACACACACACAGTAAACATTGTTAGGCACACGTTTAACCCCTTGATCGCCCCTAGATATTAACCCCTTCCTAACCAGTTTCATTAGTACAGTGACAGTATATAGTATTAGTACTAATCACTGTATTAGTTTCACTCTTGACAATGTTAGTTAGAATATCCCCATGCCAGCTTCAGCTAGTATCAGATCGCCCGCTATACGATCACAGTCGCACTATAAGTTGCTGATCACCGCCATTACTAGTATATATTTAAAAAAAAAAAAAATCCAGTAGCTATACCAGATGCTATAACTTTCATGTTTTCAGATTCCAAAACTGGAATTTTCTTTCATGTTTGGTGGTAATGGTAAACATGAAAAATAGAGAGGGTGACTCTCCATAAGGCTGGGCTCACACCTATCTGAATTGGATGTAGCTTACACCACAACCAATTCACATGACATTTTAAAATACATTCATTTGAATGAGACTGGTTCACATATGTGCGGTGCATTCGCACTCTGCATTGCCCAAAAAAGTGTGCGTTTTCTGGGCATTGTGGTGCAAATTGCAAGCACATTATCTTCTATGGGAACGCATCTGATTTGCAGATGCATTCCATTGTGAACGGGATAAAATCGTAACCTGATCCTGATGTAAACCTGACCTGATCAAAAACTGACATGAAATGCTGAACAACTGCTTTGTCAATTAGACGAGAGACACAGAGAAAATGTAAACATTACAAACATTGGTAAGGTACGCCAACCATAAGTATCATTTGCGTCAGCACAAATGCATGTCTAGGTTACATGTAAATGGAATGAGAACATGTTTATAAAGCACATCAGGAGACCATCTGTGGGAGCAATCCCTGCAAACATTACAGGTTAGAGCCCTTGCACACTGGGGCGGGGGGCGGCGTCGGCGGTAAAACGCCGCTATTATTAGCGGCATTTTACCGTCGGTATGCGGCCGCTAGCGGGGCGGATTTACGGCCGAGAAAGGGTTAAATACCACCGCAAAGCGCCTCTGCAGAGGCGCTTTGCCGGCGGTATAGCCGCGCCGTCCCATTGATTTCAATGGGCAGGAGCGGTATACACACCGCTCCGAAGATGCTGCTGGCAGGACTTTTTTTACCGTCCTGCCAGCGCATCGCTCCAGTGTGCAAGCCCTCGGGGCTTGCACACTGGAATGAAAGCAGCGGCACTTTCGGGGCGGTTTGCAGGCGCTATTATTAGCGCAATAGCGCCTGCAAACCGCCCCAGTGTGCAAGGGCTCTTAAAGTAACCTTCGCCAGCATTTCAGAAAAGGGAGGGTCATAAGTGTCCTGTACGTAGTGCATCGGGAAAGGTTATATGAAAAACCTGTATTTATAAAAAAATGTCATAAGGGTCACACATTGAATCTGTTAACAATGGATAAGTCAAGTCCTCTCTGAGGATCTGAAAACAAAGAATTGTTGCTCTACATAAAGATGGCCTAGGCTATAAGGAGATTGCCAAGACCCTGAAACTGAGCTGCAGCACAGTGGACAAGACCATACAGCGCTTTAATAGGACAGGTTCCACTCAGAACAGGCTTCGCTATGGTCGACCAAAGAGGTTGAGTGCACATGCTCAGCGTTATATCCAGAGGTTGTCTTTGGGAAATAGACGTATGAGTGCTGCCAGCATTGCTGCAGAGGTTGAAGGGGTGGGGGGTCAGCCTGTCAGTGCTCAGACCATACACCGCACACTGCATCAAATTGGTCTGCATGGCTGTCGTCCCAGAAGGAAGCCTCTTCTAAAGATGATGCACAAGAAAGCCCACAAACATTTTGCTAAAAACAAACAGACTAAGGACATGGATTACTGGAACCATGTCCTGTGGTCTGATGAGACCAAGATAAACTTATTTGGTTCAGATGGTGTAAAGCGTGTGTGGCAACAACCAGGTGAGGAGTACAAAGACAAGTGTGTCTTGCCTACAGTCAAGCATGGCAGTGGGAGTGTCATGATCTGGGGCTGCATGAGTGCTGCCGGCACTGGGGAGCTACAGTATATTGAGGGAACCATGAATGCCATCATGTACTGTGACATACTGAAGGAGAGCATGATCCCCTCTCTTCAGAGACTGGGCCACAGAGCAGTATTCCAACATGATAACAACCCCAAACACACCTCCATGACGACCACTGCCTTGATAAAGAAGCTGAGGGTAAAGGTGATGGACTGGCCAAGCATGTCTCCAGACCCTATTGAGCATCTGTAGGGCATCCTCAAATGGAAGGTGGAGGAGCGCAAGGTCTCTAACATCCACCAGCTCCGTGATGTCCTCATGGAGGAGTGGAAGAGGACTCCAGTGGCAACCTGTGAAGCTCTGGTGAACTCCATGCCTAAGAGGGTTAAGGCAGTGCTGGAAAATAATGGTGGCCACACAAAATATTGACACTTTGGGCCCAATTTGGACATTTTCACTTAGGGGTATACTCACTTTTGTTGCCGGGGGTTTAGACATTACTGGCTGTATGTTATTTTTAGGGGAGAGTAAAATTTGCACTGTTATACAAGCTGTACACTCACTACTTTACATTGTAGCAAAGTATAATTTTTTCAGTGTTGTCACATGAAAATATATGTGTATGTGTACTCGCTTTTGTGAGATACTGTATATATTGTAATAGTGAGAGTCCCTGTCTCTATGGAAATGAAGCAAAATTGGACAGAGTCTGCCTGTCGGCGGGCTACAGAGCATAGCTTTGAAACGGAGAAAACTGTGTTGGCAGCTTTCTCTGGATTTTGCTATGTTCGGATGGGACTCTGTAGTTTGGAGATCCCGCAGAGACTTGGGTAGGAATGGGATCTCCAACCCTGTGGTGTCCAGGTCTTATGGATAGCCAGCAGGTTGTGTGCCCAGATGTACACAGCCCATATAACGAAGGGATGGTGAGAGCAGAGTGTAGAGGGTGGTGGAGAGTGAGCAGCTTGCTACAGCTGTGTGAAGACAGACCTGTGTATGGAGAGTAAGCATGAGCTCCGGCGTGTTCGCAAGCTGCACGTGCAGAGCCCGTCAGGAAGTCGGCAAGGCGCTGCGCTAATCACAGGCAGTGAGACATTTCCCGATCTCTGCAGCCGCACATCAGGAAATATCTCACTGCTTGTGATTAGCGCTGTGCAGTGCCGAGTTCCTGGCGGGCTCGGCACATGCAGCTTGCGAACACGCCGGAGCTCATCCTTAACCACTTAAGGACCAGCCTTGTTTTGGATTTTAGGTGTTTACATGTTTAAAACAGTTTTTTTTAGCTAGAAAATTACTTAGAACCCCCAAACATTATGTATTGGTTTTTTTTCTAACACCCTAGAGAATAAAATGGCAGTCAATGCAATACTTTTTTTTGCACTGTATTTGCGCAGCAGTCTTATAAGCGCACTTTTTTGGGAAAAAATTCACTTTTTTGAATAAAAAAGAAGACAACAGTAAAGTTAGCCCAATTTTTTTTTATATTGTGAAATATAATGTTACACCAAGTAAATTGATACCCAACATGTCACACTTCAAAATTGCGCCCGCTCGTAGAATGGCGTCAAACTTTTACCCTCAAAAATGTCCATAGGCGACGTTTAAAAAATTCTACAGGTTGCATGTTTTGCGTTACAGAGGAGGTCTAGGGCTAGAATTATTGCTCTCGCTCTACCAGTCACGGCGATACCTCACATGTGTGGTTTGACCACCGATTTCATATGCGGGCGCTACTTACGTATGCACTCGCTTCTGCGCGCGAGCTCGTCGGGACGGGGTTTTTTTTTTTTAAATTCTTTTTTAATTTTTATTATTTATTTTACATGATTTTATTTTTTTTTACACAGTTTCAAAAAAAATTGTGTCACTTTTATTCCTATTACAAGGAATGTAAACATCTCTTGTAATAGAAAAAAGCATGGCAGGACCTCTTAAATATGAGATCTGGGGTCAAAAAGACCCCAGATCTCATATTTACACTAAAATGCAATAAAAAAAAAAAAAAAAGTCATTTAAAAAAATGACATTGAAAAAAATGTGCCTTTAGGACGTATGGGTGGAAGTGACGTTTTGACGTCGCTTCCTCCCATCAGTGTCATGGAGACAAGTGGGCGCCATCTTAGCCTCACTCGTCTCCAGGCACAGCACGGAGAATGAGGCGATCGCCTCCGCCGCTACCGACGGCTCCGGATATTGGAGAGCGGTCTGCCCTGTGGGAGACTACAGCCTATGTAAAGGGGATTCTTTGCCCAGGGACTGGGAAAGGCTGGCCAGCCTTGAGAGTCGGGGAGACTGAGGAAGCCAGTGAGTCCAGGGGGCTGGAAAGAATCACCAAATATGTTGAGAGCAAGCAGAGGAACCTCTGACAAGAGAGCCATGTGGCTCGGTATGTTTTCCTTATTTTTTGAATGCTTAATGAAGTTAAACCTCTGCGTGGGAATCCTGAATGGACCTTTTGCTTTTGTTTTTTCACTTAATAAATGTGGGCTAACAGGCCCTTAACTATAACGCCTGTCTGTGTGGACTCACTGCACTAAAAGAGCATCTATCCACTTGAGCTAAACACCCCAATATATATATATATATATATATATATATATATATATATATATATATATATATATATATAATGATTCTGGACTTCTGTAGCTGCCGGGCTGCTTCTGCTGTGATGATTCACAGCAGAAGCCGATCTGCGGGTGTTGGGCACTCTATGTTCTCCAGCACCCGCCAATCGCCAGTAAACTACACAGAATGGAGATCTGCCTATTTACCCACTTGCCCTCTGGAAGATTTACCCCCCCTTCATGACCAGGCCATTTTTGCAATACAGCACTGCATTACTTTAACTGACAATTGCGCAGGCGTGCAACGCAGTGCACAAATAACATTTATGTCCTTTTTTTTCTCACAAATAGAGCTTTTTTTTGTGGTATTTGATCACCTCTGCAGTTTTTATTTTGTATTTTCTCATCACTACAGTAAAGAACTCATTTCGATTTGAATCCACTAATGGTTTGGGTTGCCACCTCATCCCTATAAAACCGAACACATATTACTGATTAAGGTGGTAATTAAATTCACTTTGTGCCTTGTCTGCATTAAATTAGCCTCACAACTGTGTAATATGTGTTTTGGTTTTAAAGGGATAAGGAGGCAGTCCTACTAATGGTTGACAATCAAATGAATGTTCTTACAACAAGAAAATGTCCAATGAAATTCTACTTGTGTACACTCTGTGTTAAAAAGTTAGGTGTTCCAGAAACATTTTCCATCCTGCTACTTAGAATTTTCTCATCACTATGGCTGAAACAAATGTTTGACCCCCACTAATGATTAGAAAATCAAACAAATGTTCTTACAAGAAACATTTTCAAATAGAATTCTTTAGTGTATGGCCTGCTCTAGATACAAGAGCTCTCACAGATCCCAAACTATTGGCTTTGATTTAAAGCTCCTGTGCCAGATGAAGAAAATCCATGATGTGTTGGGGGGTACTTGAGGGCCGAGTTTGGGAACCCCTGTAATGTACCCATATAAGGTCAGTAAAGTCACCAGCATCTCCCCTGAGAATGGTCCAAACCTTTTGGTTACCCTTCATAGCTGCCCTGAGATTGATCTGAACCTTAGGTTACCCAATGCCTGTCCTAAAAAAACACAACACTTTACTCTCTTAGCACACTAGAGGGTCCTATAGTGGCAAAAAGAAAGCCATTGTTGAAAGAAAGCCATAAGAAGTCCCATTTGCAGTTTGCGAGAAGCCATGTGGGGTACACAGCAAACATGTGGAAGAAGGTACTCTGGTCAGACCAAAATTGAACTTTTTGGCCTAAAAGCAAAACACTATATGTGGCGGAAAACACTGCACATCACCCTGAACAAACCATCCCCACCGTGAAACATGGTTATGGAAGAATCATGTTGTGGGGATGCTTTTCTTCAGCGGGGACAGGGAAGTTGGTTAGAGTTGATGGGAAGATGGATGGCGTCAAATAGAGGGCAATTTTAGAAGAAAACCTGTTAAAGTCTGCAAAATACTTGAGACTGGAGCGGAGGTTCACCTTCCAGCAGGACAACGACCCTAAATATATAGCCAGAGTTACAATGGAATGGTTTAGATTAAAGCATATTCATGTGTTATGCCCCATACACACGGTCGGATTTTCCGATGGACAATGTCCGATCGGAGCGTGTTGTCGGAAATTCCGACCGTGTGTGGGCGCCATCGGACATTTTCCATCGGATTTTCCGACACACAAAGTTGGACAGCAGGAGATAAAATTTTCCGACAACAAAATCCGATCGCGTCAATTCCGACCGTGTGTGGCCTGTTCCGACGCACAAAGTGCCACGCATGCTCAGAAGAAATTCCGACACAGGACAGCTCGTTCTGGTAAACTTAGCGTTCGCAATGGATACAGCACTTTCGTCACGCTGCAATGTAAAAAATGGTTTAATACAGCGTACTCTCTTCTTCTTTATAATGTGACAAGAATTAAGTCGTTTTGATGCTCATATTCACACACACTTCTCACAAAGTTTTATTTGTGTTTTTTTAGTGGGATTCCCTGAATATATTGTTATTAGTTGTCACATCTGACAGTTTTATATTTTTTATGTTTTTTTTTTTTTTTTTGATTTTAAGCCTTTTTTTTTCTTTAATGTTTGGATTTTTTCCAAGGCTGATCTTTGTTCAATGTTATTTTTATTTTTACTCCAGAATATTTTTGTGTGTGTTTTGTGTGTCAAGTTACCCCAACACCATTGATATCTTTTATTATTTAATCTCAAGGAGATTGTTTGTTGTTGGTGACCCTTGTTCATTTCACATTGTATATTTGAAATGTACCTGAATCCTCACAAACCAACTGTCCTTTTTGAAGTAAAACACATAGAAGAGTATAATTCAAAACAAAAATCCTTTATTAAGGGATCAGAACCAAACAAAGAGGAAGGCAACACTGGATCAACAGCAGAAATTAGTGAAGCCTGGGACCCCCACGGCAGACATCAATTCTTCAACATCAAAATTGGTGGCCTGAGGAGTCCATATGTAAGGGAGGGCAGTCTGGTCCGGGATTCACAGAGACTCGGATAGCAGCAGATGACATCTGTGTCCGCAGGCTGTGGTACCACAAGAGGCTGCATCTTTTGGCCGACCAGACTGGATCCAGGGCAATCACTCTCTGGTCTTCCTTTCACACTTCCTTCCGGGCTGTGGCTGTGCAGTTGGAGATGTGGCAGGAGGAGGAGTAGGACCTGGAGGAGGAGGAGGACCTGCAGGAGGAGGAGGAGGACCATCCCAAAGCTGTGTGTGAGGTGTAATTTGGCCCCTCACACCTTTCGCCAGAGCCTCAGATATGAGGGCCTCACACATGGCTTTTTGGCCCTCCTCCATCCTCTGCATTTTATATGCTATGAATGCAGCAATGTTTTCCTGCCTGGTGTGTGGTGCTCCCAGGACCTCTGTAGCCCTACAAAAAAATCTGATAGCCGCCTCCTCTAGGCCACTCCTCCTACTGCCACTTTCTCTTTCCAGGGGGGGTGGAGGGACCTGCAGATCAGCCAGCCGGCTCGGCCCGGCCACCTCCTGGCTGAGACTTCCCTGTGTATGAAAAAGGGACATAGTTGTAATGTTTTGCATCATCAATCACAATCCTTAATTAGTACTCCCAACTAACTTATAGTTCACATCATTGATTGGACAAGCAGAAATATTTAGAGGAATCCTATACCTGGCTCAATCTGGGCTCCTCTACATGTGGCCTGGAAGGCCCAGGTTGGGCGTCAGAAGCCTCAGCCGGGGGGGAAGGAAGCGTGGAAGGAAGACTGGAGAGGGAAGACCTGGGTTCAGTCTGGGCTGCCAGAAAGTGCAGCCTGTCGTAGTACAACATCCTGGGGACATAGATGTCACCTGCTGCTCCGGATCTCTGTGAATCCAGGACTTTATTGCGCTCCCTCAGATATGTGCTCCTCAGGCCACCAATGAAAATCTTTAAAAAAGTGATGTCTGCCGTGGGGATCACCTGCTTCACAATTTCACACAATTGCTCCAGTGCTGCCTTCCTCTTTGTTTGGTTCTTGTAATGGGGGTGTTTAATCTCCCACAGACAGGGCAGCTCCCTTAGCATCTCTATGAAGACTGAAATGAAGTCCTTATCTTTCAGGACCATATCCATGTTCACTGCAAGACACAACACAAGACAAAGCCTAATGTCACACCAAACTCTCCTAATCTTGTTACAATATAGGCCTCAATCTATAGAAGCAGTATAGGCCCAAGTTTGTCTCTTACCTTCGTTCTTACGATCGCCGCGTCCAATGCTCCTTCCTCCGCTCACAGATCAAACGTAATACGCACGCGTGTTACGCTTTATATACACTGCGCATGCGTGTAACTCCGCCCGCCCCTGACGTTCTTTCTAGTGTATTCCCCGCCCCTTTTCGTTCGGCGCAGTGGGGGGAGAGCATGATGGCGGACATACAGCAGGTGCGGGCTAATTGTAGCAACGAGGAGGAGGAGGAGGAAAGGGCGGATCCAGGCACGTCCCGATCCAGAAGGAGACGTTTTAAGGCCACAAATATGTCGTTTGGGGAGATGTTGGAGATGGTCGACATCATGAGGAAGTCCGACTATGACGGAAAATATGGAACTTACCCCAACCCGAACATCCGAAAGGCCAAGATCATGGCGAAAGTGGTCAGGAGTCTTGAGCGGAATTTCGGGGTACGAAGGTCTAAAGATCAGCTCAGGAAGCGGTGGTCGGACCTGAAGTTGAGAGAGCCAGAGCAGTACCGAAAGATCCGGAGAGTGCTGCAAAAAAGTAAGTAGTTGTGCTGTGTTCCTATTCTTTCTGTCTTTATTACGTTCGTTCTGCTCCATATGCTTTTATTAGTTGTAACGTTTCAAAAGGTCAACTTTAATGTTCATGGGCACATTATTCGTTCGTATCAAACATTTTTCTTTCGCCCTCTAGAACACCATTGTTTAGGCCATATGCATTTTCACACATTTTTGGGGGCCTACTTGGATGCCAAATATTTGTTTGTGTAGATGGGTTTGTTACTAGAATGAAATGCAAACTAGATTGTGTGTAAGGAGAGGACACTGAGCAGCTGTTTTCACATCTGGACACTGGAGCACTAGTGTGGGACACAAGAACACCATTTTTATTAGGGGGGGCCACACAGGTGCTCCAGTGTATACTATAGGGGGGGCTACATCTGTGAAGCTTGTACCAAACAGGTAAAGTATTGCAGCTTGACAAAGGGCAATAAAAAATATATATCTTGGAACTCTGCTAAAATAGACAATTGTACCCCACTTCTGAGCAATGTTTCCTATTTCTAGTTCTGCCATCAAATATCTGTGTGCTAAGTATACCATTTTTGTTTTACATAGGGGATAAAAGACTCGGAGGACACCCCTCATCCCAGGAGACCAGAGACCCCCCCCTCTGGAAGAAGGGGAAATACCCCCAACCCAAGAAGCTGAGCAGGAGGAAGAAGAAGACGTGGTGGAGATTGGCACCACAACAGGTGAGTGTCTGCGACCACAGGCTCAGGTAAAAGAGATGGATGGTGTCAGATTTTTGAGACCTTTTTTTTTGTTCTTTATCTCTTTTTAGGTGATCGTGATCCAGAACGCTTTACATCTGAAAGTGCCCAGATACTGATCGGGGAGATCATGGGGTGTAATCTCCAATTGCAAAACATCCAGCAACAAATCAGTGATGTTATTAAAAAAAATAATAACATCATTGATATTTTGGGGCGAATTTAAACCCCACAAAATCACCTGTTTTATCGTACCAAACTTTTTTAAATGTTTAGAAAAGCCAAATTTGGAGGATGCACACAGTGTCCCCACATGTGCTATCTGCCATCATGGGAGATCAATGGACGCGTTTTGGGGGTGCAACCCCTTCCTCAATTATAAAGTAGCGTTGAGGAAGGGCTTGCTCCCCCCAAACACGTCCCTTGATCCCCCCTGATGGCAGATAGCACATGTTGACATTCGTAAATTGGTGTGCATCTTCCAAATTTGGCTTTTCCAGGGGTGATTTCCCCTCATCTGAACGCTATATCAAACCCAGTTCCTAAATACTGATGTCTGATATTGCCTTCAGGTTTTACCTAATGTGAACTTTGTAAGTTCAAGTTTTTTGGCTTTCTTGTTGGTTTTACACAGGCCTGTTTTATCTGAAATGGATATTTTGATTTTTCATAATGCTACTGCAAACATTGTTATACAACAAACATGTTGGTTTGTTTTAAAAACCTTTGGTAAATGCACATGTGATTGTGCAGGTATAAAAAAGTGCCTTACTCAAGAATGTGTGGATTATTGTCTCAACACTACAACACTTTTGGGGTGATGTAATTGTTGTTTTATGCAAAAATGGGGGTTATTTCCTAAGGGCAAATCCTCTTTGCACTACAAGTGCAGGTTCAGTGCAGTTGCAAGTGCACTTGTAGTGAAATGTGTTTTTGCATTTAGGAAGTACCAGCCAACACTGTTTTTTATAAGGTTACCCAATCACGACATTTTCTGCACTCAACACATTTCTGTCAGGGTCAGCTAAAACAAACACAAGCAGTAAATGTCCACCAAGAATTTCTTTTGGTTGTTTTTTATTTGAAAAAGGTGTCACAGATTGTCTGGCATATTGATAGCCCCCCTACCCGCAAAGAACTCCAGGTAGCGTAACCGGACATCACGGGCATTCAGGGAGGGCAAGCCAGGACGGCCACTTTCAAGCGCCGTCAGTGTTGATGGATTAGGGATTCCGGCCTCAGGCCCAACTGAGCCAGCATAGTTGGCTGAATGTTTTCTTAAAAAATTATGGAGAACACAGCAGGCAAGTATTATATGGTTCAGTTTATACTCCGCCATATGGATGGGTGTCATAAATAATCGGAACCGGCTGGCCAGGATTCCAAATGTGTTCTCCACCACTCTTCGGGCTCTGGCCAGCCGGTAATTAAAAACCCTCTGTTCCAGGGTGAGGGTCCTCATCGGGAATGGCCGCATCAGGTGGTCCCCCAGCGCAAATGCTTCATCAGCAACGAACACAAATGGGAGACCTTCAACATTGTCCTCTGGAGGTGGCAAGTCCAAGCTGCCATTCTGGAGACGCCTGTAGAACTCCGTCTGGGTGATCACTCCACCATCGGACATCCGGCCATTCTTCCCCACGTCCACATACAAGAACTCGTAATTAGCCGACACCACCGCCAACATCACTATACTATTAAACCCCTTGTAATTATAATAGTACGACCCCGAGTTGGGTGGTGGGACGATGTGGACGTGTTTCCCATCAATTGCCCCTCCGCAGTTAGGAAAGTCCCACCGCTGGGCAAAGTGGGAGGCCACAGTCTGCCATTCCTGTGGCGTTGAAGGAAACTGTTGAGGAAAAAAAGATAAACCTTACTATTTTTTCACAGCAACATGGCAAGCAGATTAGACACAAACATTATGGGGCAACCTCCAGATAGCATTTACTAAGGGGAATTTAACAAGGCCAAAGTATAAGGTACACCTATCATATTCCCCCTCCCCCCCTCTCATGGGCAATTTCTAACATTATAGGGGGGGGTAACTCTTGGACAGGTAACCCTCTTCACTTCATTGAGAGATGAATGCCTAAATACAGGGTATTACTTGGAACAGCCCCTCCTTATTTACACTATTGGCAGACCACTGGACAAGTAAGAAGTGTCATAATACAAAGATATAAATACACATTGTACACATTTGAGGACATTTGAACATTCTGCTATTACCTATCAAGATAATAATAGGATACAAAAACTTTAAACAGTACCATTGGAAAGTATACAGGCAGGCCCTTGCACTACATGCTTTGGGGAATTCATCCATAAATCTGACCAGTAAAGAGATGGGTATAGTGTGTATGGGTTTGGCAAAGTCAGCAGATAGATGATTGAGGATAGAGAATTGTGATCAGCTGACTTAGCAGTTGGGGGAGGGAGCGTTACCAAAAATTTGGGGACACCACAAAAAAAGCCTCTGGCACTCTGCCTGAATTTAAATCAAAAATAACATTTCCAAACATTTTAGGGGGTGTTTGGGGTAAAGCACTACTATGGAGCTGATAAAATACATTGTTAAGTGACTACATGAGGTGAATATAGGGCAGGAGACACCATGCTGGGGAGGTTATTGAAGGGCAAATATGTATGAAGGACCTAAAATAATAATGACATAAAAATTCAGCATGCATGAGGACAAAGGGGACATTCACAGCATATTACAATCATGGTAATTAGGGAATGAGGAAAGAAATACAATATATTATCAAACATTCAATACAATAAAATGTGATATAAAAGGATACAAATCTTACCTTCATATACTCCTTCTGCAGGACCTGGATGATGGCAGAACAGGTCTCTGGGATGATGATACCCAGAGCCTGGGGGGAGATGCCTGTCGAGAACTTCAAGTCCTGCAGACTTCTCCCTGTGGCCAAATACCGCAAGGTAGCGACCAACCTCTGCTCCGGAGTGATGGCTTGCCTCATGCAGGTATCCTGCCTGCTAATATAGGGGGTCAGCGAAGCCAACAAACGGTGAAATACGGGGTCCGTCATCCTGAGAAAGTTCCTGAAATCATCAGGATTATTCTCACGGATCTCACGGAGCAAAGGCATATGACAGAACTGGTCACGCTGAAGCAACCAATTCTTGGTCCATGAACTCCTCCCCACCCTGTTCATGGACTGGACTTGTGTCAAGGTCAGGACCCCAACACCAAGCCCCCGCACAGCACGAACTCTACGAGGAGTACGCATACGAAACATGGCTAGAAAACAGTCGGCTGCTCAGAACGAAGTAACAGAACGCACTGAAGAACAGCAAGGCCTGTGAAGAGCGACCTGAAAAACAGCAACGAGCAGGCAAGATCACACAGAAAAGACCAATACGAACTGACTGCACGCACTGAAGAGCAGATACAAACCCACAAGCACAAACTGAACGTCAGAAAACGATCTGAAAGCCACGAGTCTGAAAAAGCGCGAATCGTCTCTCACCAAACTTTTACTAACACGAGATTAGCAAAAGGAGCCCAAAGGGTGCCGCGCTTGGTTCTGAACCGGCCTTTTCTAGTCTCGTCGTACGTGGTGTACGTCACAGCGTTGTTGGCGATCGGAAATTCCGACAACTTTGTGCGACCGTGTGTAGGCAAAACAAGTTTGAGCCAACATCTGTCGGAAAAAATGCTAGGATTTTGTTGTCGGAATGTCCGAACAAAGTCCGACCGTGTGTACGGGGCATTAGAATGGCCCAGTCAAAGTCCAGACCTAAATCCGAATGAGAATCTGTGGCAAGACTTCACAGACGCTCCCCACCTAATCTGACAGACTCTCTAGATGTGCAAAGCTGGTAAAGACATCCCCAAAAAGACTTTCAGTTGTAATTGCAGTGAAAGGTGGTTCTACAAAGTATTGACTCAGGGGGGCTGAATACAAATGCACGCCACACTTTTCACATATTTATTTGAAAAACATTTTGAAAACCATTTATCATTTTCCTTCCACTTCATAATTATGTGCGACTTTGTGTTGGGCTATCACATAAAATCCCAATAAAATACATTATATTTTTGGTTGTAACATGACAAAACGTGGAAAAATTCAAGGGGTATGAATACCTTTCCAAAGCACTGTAAAGGTTTTTTTAAAGAGGTAAGAGGAGGAGTGACACAGACTTTAAGTAAACACCCCCAGAAGAGGAGTCAGCTATGGTGTGCAAGGAGAAAGGAGGTTGTGCTAGGGAACTGACTCTTCCTGGAGTGTCAATTTCCAAGCATGTTTGGAGGCACATTCAAGTCAATAGGAAATAGTTTGTGGCAAGTATTTTATTTTTCTGTGCTCTTTACCTGCATCTTTTTAGGCTGGTAACAGGGTCTCATTAAAAGTGTATCTAGACTCAAACTTTATCCTTCAGGCTGGGTTCACACCATTGCCAGAACCGGCTCACAGCAGGGGTCCAGTGCATCCTGGTTCACGGTTTCAGGTCCGATTTCAGCCCGAATTTTGGGCTGAGTTCGGACCTGAAATGGGCCAAAAGACGCACAGCGTTTTTGTGCAAAACACACCGGACCTGCTGCGGATATATGTGAACTGGCTCCATAGAGAGCTGGTCAAAATCTCCTGCTATTGCAAATTGGATGCAGGGAATCCGCATCCAATTGGCAATGGTGTGCACCCAGCCTTAAACCACGTGAGTCAAGTCAGTCCTAGATTTTATAGCACTTACAGCTGACATTCTACGGTTGCTCTTTTGCCTAGGCCCACTTTGTCAACTTATCTACAGCACTGTGGTGTAGTGAGGAGGATGTGTTATTAGTGAAGGTTCAAGCAATCACTGGACATCTGTCTTGATCTGAGTAGTGCCCCTTGGAGGATTTAAGAGTATTGAGGATTTCCTGAAGCCTGCAGTTGCTATTAACACTAAGTTTAATTGCTGCTCACTCACCTGGCAGCCATACCTGATGGTGAGTGCACATTGCATGCGGGTGTAGGCTGGTGTTTTGTTTGACACTTTTTTTACACAGTGTGGCACTTGTTTCACTGATGGAATTTCAGCTTTTAGCCGTATTACATTATATGTTGTTTCCTGAATTCCAGTGGAAAGGAGGATGCTTGGAACATAGGATTAGTCAGAGGAGATGAGGGACTCTCCTAGCTGCCAGGGGAAGAACTCCTCCAGTGAGAGTGGGGGGGCAGCAAAGGGAAAGGAAAGACAGATTCTGGTGGTAGGGGACTCAATTCTTAGAAGGACAGAGAGGGCAATCTGTAACCAAGACCTGAAGCGCCGAACAGTATGTTGTCTACCGGGCGCTCGAGTTCGGCACATCACGGATCTTGTGGACAGATTACTGGGAGGGGCTGGGGAAGACCCGGCTGTCATGGTGCACGTTGGCACCAATGACAAAGTCAGAGGCAGATGGAGTGTCCTAAAGAACGATTTTAGGGACTTAGGAGCTAAATTGAGGAAAAGGACCTCCAAGGTAGTGTTCTCAGGAATACTACCGGTACATCGAGCCACACCAGAGAGGCAGAGGGAGATTAGGGAAGTAAACAAGTGGCTGAAGAGCTGGTGTAGTAAGGAGGGGTTTGGGTTCCTGGAGGACTGGGCCGACTTCTCAGTCGGTAACCGGTACTATAGAAGGGACGGACTGCACCTAAATGAGGAGGGTGCAGATCTGCTGGGAATGAAGATGGCCAAAAAGTTAGAGGGGTTTTTAAACTAGGCGATGGGGGGGAGGGTCCAGAGACAGTGATAGCCAGCGCGGAAGATATTCCAGAGGGTAGTATTGGGGGCATTAGTGGTAGGTTAACCAAAGCACAAAAACACAAGGTGAGTATAGTAGCAAGTCCAAGTTGCAATCTTGAAACACCCAATACGAGGACAATATGCGACCGGTCTAAACTATGTGGCATGTTCACCAATGCCAGGAGCCTGGCGGACAAGATGGGTGAACTAGAGATACTGTTGTACAAGGAGGATTTGGATTTTGTGGGAATTTCAGAGACCTGGTTCAACAGCTCTCATGATTGGCTGGCAAACATTCAAGGGTATACCCTATACCGCAAGGACAGAGAGGGTAAAAAAGGGGGAGGGGTATGCCTATATATCAAGAATAATGTACAAGTGAATATGAGAGATGACATCACTGAGGGGGCTAGGGAGGAGGTGGAATCTTTATGGGTAGAGCTCCAAAGGGATGAAGCTAAGGGGAAAATAATACTGGGAGTATGCTATAGGCCCCCTAACCTGAGGGAGGAAGTGGAGACGGATCTCCTATCACAAATTGGATTAGCAGCGAGGATGGGAAGTGTTATCATAATGGGGGATTTTAATTATCCAGACATAGACTGGGCGGAGGGAACCGCGCATTCATTTAAGGCTCGCCAGTTCCTTAGTGTCTTGCAGGACAATTTTATGGGTCAGATGGTAGACGCACCAACTAGAAATAAAACATTACTAGATCTACTGATTACCAACAATACAGACCTGATAACAGATGTGGAAATACGGGGCAATTTAGGTAACAGCGATCACAGGTCAATTAGTTTCAGTATAAATCACACAAATAGGAGACATGAAGGGAACACAAAGACTCTGAATTTCAAAAGAGCCAACTTCCCTAAACTACAAACCTTGCTAAAAGGCATAAATTGGGATAAAATATTAGGAACAAAGAATACGGAGGAGAGATGGGTTTGCTTTAAGAGCATATTAAATAAGGGCATTAGCCAATGTATTCCATTGGGTAATAAATTTAAAAGAGCGAACAAACATCCTGGATGGCTTAACTCCAATGTAAAAATGCATATAAAAGCAAAGGAGAAGGCCTTCAAAAAATACAAGGTTGAGGGATCATCCACAGCATTCAGAATTTATAAAGAATGCAATAAGAAATGTAAGGGTGCAATTAGGATGGCTAAGATAGAACATGAAAGACACATAGCGGAGGAGAGCAAAAAAAAATCCCAAGAAATTCTTTAAGTATGTAAACAGTAAAAAAGGGAGGACAGACCATATTGGCCCCATAAAGAATGAGGAAGGACATCTGGTTACAAAGGATGGGGAGATGGCAAAGGTATTGAATTTATTCTTCTCCTCAGTCTTCACGAGTGAATCGGGGGGCTTCAGTAACCAAAACTGCAGTGTTTATCCTCATGACACAACACAAGAAGCACCTACATGGTTAACAGAGGACGGAATTAAAATTAGACTTGAGAAACTTAACATTAATAAATCACCGGGACCAGATGGCTTGCATCCGAGGGTACTTAGGGAACTCAGTCAGGTGATTGCCAGACCGTTGTTCCTAATTTTTACAGACAGTCTATTGACTGGAATGGTACCAGCTGATTGGAGAAAAGCCAATGTAGCACCAATATTTAAAAAGGACCCAAAAAACATCCCTGGGAATTACAGACCAGTTAGACTAACATCAATAGTATGTAAACTCTTGGAGGGGATGATAAGGGACTATATACAAGATTTTAGTAATAAGAATGATATCATTAGCAGTAATCAGCATGGATTCATGAAGAATCGTTCTTGCCAAACCAATCTATTAACCTTCTATGAGGAGGTGAGTTGCCATCTAGATAAAGGAAGGCCCGTAGACGTGGTGTATCTGGATTTTGCAAAAGCATTTGACACAGTTCCCCATAAACGTTTACTGTACAAAATAAGGTGCGTTGGCATGGACCATAGGGTGAGTACATGGATTGAAAACTGGCTACAAGGGCGTGTTCAGAGGGTGGTGATAAATGGGGAGTACTCAGAATGGTCAGGGGTGGGTAGTGGGGTTCCCCAGGGTTCTGTGCTGGGACCAATCCTATTTAATTTGTTCATAAACGACCTGGAGGATGGGATAAACAGTTCAATCTCGGTATTTGCAGATGATACTAAGCTAAGCAGGGCAATAACTTCTCCGCAGGATGTGGAAATCTTGCAAAAAGACCTGAACAAATTAATGGGGTGGGTGACTACATGGCAAATGAGGTTCAATGTAGAAAAATGTAAAATAATGCATTTGGGTGGCAAAAATATGAATGCAATCTATACACTGGGGGGAGAACCTCTGGGGGAATCTAGGATGGAAAAGGACCTGGGGTCCTAGTGGATGATAGGCTCAGCAATGGCATGCAATGCCAAGCTGCTGCTAATAAAGCAAACAGAATATTGGCATGCATTAAAAGGGGGATCAACTGCAGAGATAAAACGATAATTCTCCCGCTCTACAAGACTCTGGTCCGCCCGCACCTGGAGTATGCTGTCCAGTTCTGGGCACCAGTCCTCAGGAGGGACGTACTGGAAATGGAGCGAGTACAAAGAAGGGCAACAAAGCTAATAAAGGGTCTGGAGGATCTTAGTTATGAGGAAAGGTTGCGAGCACTGAACTTATTCTCTCTGGAGAAGAGACGCTTGAGAGGGGATATGATTTCAATTTACAAATACTGTACTGGTGACCCCACAATAGGGATAAAACTTTTTCACAGAAGAGAGTTTAATAAGACTCGTGGCCACTCATTAAAATTAGAAGAAAAGAGGTTTAACCTTAAACTACGTAGAGGGTTCTTTACTGTAAGAGCGGCAAGGATGTGGAATTCCCTTCCACAGGCGGTGGTCTCAGCGGGGAGCATTGATAGCTTCAAGAAACTATTAGATAATCACCTGAATGACCGCAATATACAGGGATATGTAATGTAATACTGACACATAATCACACACATAGGTTGGACTTGATGGACTTGTGTCTTTTTTCAACCTCACCTACTATGAGATAGGAGTCTTTCCCATTCCTCTAAACTTTATATGCGTTTATGCTGGGCAGCTCATATTTCTGGTGAGTTATTAATCCAGCTAACTGGAACAAAGGTGGATCATCTACTTTTAACACTCAATATATGAACTTTATCACTATTTATATATAGCACTACGTCTGTAGGAGTTGCAAATGTCACGGTTCCCCACTGCTGCAGAGCCAGTCACATAGCATTTCTTTCTTACATCCAGACACAGAAAACAGTCTTTGGGCTTATTTTTTGTTGTTTTATTTGTGGATGATAACTTGGATGGGGTTAGGGATTATGGGATGCCCAATTTGACAATAACAGAACCAGGGACAGCCTCCCACCTATTTACAGCTTTTCTTGATCCTCCAGCACAATATCTTGATCCTTTGTACAGTTCCGCTGGGTTCATGCCTTCAAGAACTAACCGTTTTTTGTTAGCTTAGCAACAGCCTCTTACAGGCTAGGAACTCTCAGTCCCTTGGAAAAGTAGCACATGTGGAGTGAACTGCTTCCTGCCACCTTCTGCTTCCCTGTACATACTGATTCCAGCGCTACTCCTTGCAGAAATGCTAGGCCACCTGGCTGCCAATTCACCAGCCCACTTGGCTGCTTCTTCTTCCCAGTCTTCCTGACTGACACATTGGAGACCTCCCAGAGCATGGCTGAAGACTTAAGCACAGTGCTGTCTTCAAGAGAGACCTGCTTCATGTGGCAGTCTCTCCCCTTGTCGGTCCCTGCACTGTGCTGATCTCTCTTTGCCTCCGCTGTCTCTCCTTGCCTTCACTGCCTCTCTGGAAAGCTTTCTCCCAACCGCCTCCTGTGGTAGGATTCTTCCAGGCCAGCCACCCGAGCTCTGGCCCGAGGTAAAACCCCTCCCCAGCAGGGGTCCCTCAAGGGCCACCAACAGATTCCCTCAGCACTGCTTCTCCATCTTCCATCCGACTCCCTTCCCAGCATGACCCATAACTATTTAAAGGCTCCTTAGTCCCCTTCCAGGCCCACTTACTGGGGACTGGCTAAGGGACCCTAAATATGCAGAGCAGCTCCCCCTCACCTCTGCCCACTAGTTCCAGAATGTTCTCCAACTTTCCAGAGCCAGGGGGAGGTACCAGAGGGCTGTCTGTATGAGTCATGCTGGCCTAACCTCTAATAACCCTGACCCAGATTCATGACTCAGGCTTAGCCCTGGGCCAGACTATAGTTTTCCTGCACCACCACTGGAATCACCCTACACACACACACCCACACATATATATATATATATATATATATATATATATATATATATATATATATATATATATATATATATATCACCGATTTAATTTATTTGTAGTATTTAGAGCGCTGCATTTATATGTTTTGTTGTACCTCGGAAGGTTGAGTATATTGCCTTTTATTTGCTAGCAACTATTTGTAACATTGAGGTGTGTAGCGCTGACCTTTTTTGATTTCTTTTAATAATTACTGTGTGTTCTCCCAGCCAGGACGGCTTCCCGGCTATGGATTTTGTCTCCTAGTTTTTGTCATTGATCATTCCTTCTTAATACATATTTTCAAAGGAGGTTCTCGCTTCTCTCAGGACAAAGTTGAACATAAAATGTAACACCTAATGTCCATCAACTATAAAGATTTACAGACAAAAGCTGCTATGATTAATCTTGCATCATACATGTTTGAAAAGGCATTGTTCATTCCGTAGGTCCGTCTGGACAAGGATTTCTGCCTAACGCGCACAATACAATTAATGTACAAAACTAAATGAAAGTTATTGACCTTCATTCTGAAAGTTTTGCTTATTTTTCTTCTTCATTTCAAATTCTACCAAAGCAAAACAACAAACTGTCCTTCATGTAAATTTAATGGAACTCTTTCCCCCTTGATATTTTGTTGCGCATAGAATAGGGAATCATTCAAATCCCTGAAAAAGAAAAGAACTAATGTCCAAACCTAGTCTGGCTCAAATAAATAAAATGAGAAGCTACCACATAAAAAGGTGTTCCCTCACAGAATAACAAATTAATATATAGGTATGTGGCGCTGACTCAAAGAAAGAAATAAATAATAACAAATGTGATAAAAAATGTGTGCAATGTTGTGTGCAATGCGTCAGGGAGGAGCCAGGTTTCATCACTTCCGGTCGCGTCCGAGACCGGAAGTACCCTACATAGCTGTACCTACTATTCTGAACTGTTGGTTACTACATGTTTTTTTTAAATAAATTGGATTGAATTACTGCACCATGGAGCCCCCCTTCTTTATTGCACGGCTATACTGCATCTGATGAGCCTGAAATCCACCCTGGTACTGGCATTACTATCGATATCTGTGGGAGTCGATCGATTGCTGAGGATCCAGTATTGTCAGAAACCATGAATCAGACCGAGACAAAAGTACAGTTAATCACACTTGTTTAATAATAATAAAAAGGTAAACAGAGTAAGCATAGTCAATACATAGCCAGAGTTCAGTAACCAGATCGGGTAGTCAGCCAATGCCAATGTCAGAGAGCCAGATATCAACGTAGTAATACAGCAAGCAGGATCAGGAGCCAGAAGGGACGTCAGCCAAACAAGTCTTCAACAGGAATGCAGGAGAAAGTCTCTGAGATGTGATCAAAGGCGAAGACAGAGATGAAGTGAGCTGGACGGCTTTAAATAGGCAGGACTGACGAGCAGATCATCAACAGCTGAGTCACTGTGGAGAGAAAGGAGCTGGCAATTAGCCGACAGCTGAGCGGCCAGCTCAGAGAAGGAAGGGCTGAGCCCAGCCCTGACAGTACCCCCTCCTCAAAGACCCCTCCCCCTCGGAGGACCACCGGGCTTGAGGGGAAAACGTTTATGGAAATCACGGAGGAGGACAGGGGCATGTACGTCCGAGGATGAGACCCAAGAGTGTTCCTCCGGACGGTACCCCTTCCAATGCACCAGATACTGTATGCGCCCACGGAACCTACGGGAGTCAATAATGGATTGTACTTCATACTCCTCATTGTTCTCAACCTGTATAGGGTGAGGACGTAGCATTGAGGTGGTGAAGCGGCTGCAGACCAAAGGTTTCAATAAGGAGACATGAAACACATTAGAGATGCGCACACTAGGAGGAAGGTCCAATGCGTAAAACACTGGGTTAATCCTGTGAAGGATACGGAAAGGCCCAATAAACCGAGGTGCGAACTTTAAAGAAGGAACACGAAGTCAGAGGTTGTGAGATGACAGCCAGACTCTGTCCCCAACCTGGTAAGAAGGTGCAGGCAGGCATTTGCGGTCAGCATGGAGTCTGTACCTATCGTTAGCATATCGCAAAGCCTCCTGGACCTGTGCCTAAGTGGAACGAAGGCCACGGAGATGCTCCTCTAACGCAGGAATACTCTGCGGAACAAACGAGGCAGGCAACACAGAAGGTTGGAAACCATAGTTCGCCATAAACGGGGACAAACAGGGAGCTGAATTCAAGGCACTATTGTGAGCAAACTCCGCCCAAGGTAAGAGGTCTGGCCAGTTGTTATAATGGTCAGAAATATAGAAAGGTAGGAATTACTCCAAGGACTGATTGGCTAGTTCTGCGGCTCCATTAGACTGTAGGTGATACGCAGAGGAGAAAGCAAGCTGAATACCCAACTATACACAAAAGGCTCGCCAGAACCAGGACACAAACTGACTACCCCTGTCTGAGACAATCACCTTGGGTAGCCCATGTAAAATCTCCCAACCAAAAATAGAAGCCAGTTCCTTAGAAGTAGGCAACTTCTTGAGTGGAATACAATGCAACATTTTCGAGAACCGGTCAACCACCATAAGGATAACTGTGTTGCCCTGGGAGTTGGGTAACTCCACAATGAAATCCATAGACAGGTGGGTCCAGGGCCTCTCTCCATTGGGTATGGCTTGCAGGAGGCCCACTGGAAGGTGCTGTGGAGTCTTACTCTGAGCACACACGGAACAGGCAGCTACGAAGGCGGTTACATCAGCACGTAGACTAGGCCACCGGAATTGTTGGGAAATGGCCCAAAAGAGTTGATTCTTCCCAGGGTGGCCAGCAGCCTTGGGAGAATGGTAAGTCTGGAGCACAGCAGTGCAGAGACTCTCGAGAACAAAGCAGCGGTCACAAGGTTTCTCAGGAGGAGCATCGACCTGAGCAGCAAGAATTTTGTCACCCAAAGGAGAAGTAAGACTGGTGCGAACTGTAGCCAGAATACAATCAGGAGGAATCACAGGAACCGGAAGCGACTCCATCTTGGAATTGGAGGAAAATTGTTGTTTTTTTTTTTTTTTTTTTTCCAATAGATTTTATTGAAAGAAATTGCAATACAGGGTATCACATTAGTTGGTATACAACATTTTTGAACATTTTTACATATATGATTTTGAACATTGTATATATAGATATTTACATATATATATATATATATATATATATATATATATATATATATATATATATATATATATATATATATATATATATATATAAATATATACATATAAATATATACAAATACCAGTAGTCTATGCACATTTATATATAGGTGTAGAACCAAAATAACCAGGGTGGGATATATGATGTGGCTTTTGGATGGACATATCATGACGATATAACTGGATGAATCAACAGGGTGGGTCCTGTGGGAGCTACTGGTATCAAAAAACAAAAAGAAAAGAAGGGGGGAGGGGGGGGAAAGATGGGTAGAAGGGGGGGGGAGAGTGGAAGCATACATCAGTCGGTTAAAGTATTAAGTAGCTATAGCGTTACAGGAAGAAGAGAGAACGGGAGTGTCTTCCTCCTCAGGAGTGTTAATGAAAGTATCATAATAAGCGAATGAAGTATTTTCGAAGTTTTGTAGTTCCTCTTGGGACAGAGTTGATTGCATGAAGGCCCACCATCTTGAGTAAAATCGTGTGTGGGGGAGTTCTTTTTTGAAGTCGGTATTGAGTTTGTCTCTCTGAAGCAAGGTTAGAAGCTCCCTTTTAAGTTGCGAGGTCTGTGGGCAAAGAGAGGAGGTCCAGTTTTGTAGAATTAGTCTTCTAGCCAGTAAGAGACTGATCAAGGCCCAGTCCTTATATGTAGGGTGGGTGATTGGGGACCACGGGAGCAGTTGGTCATCCCAATATCCGAAGATGAGGAGTAGGGGGTCTTTCGGTATTTTTAACAGCGTTATTTTGAAGATGTAGGAGATGATTTGGTCCCAGAAAGCGGAAATGGAGGGGCATGACCAGAAACGGTGGGAAAGTGATGGTTTTGGCTGTCGACACATGGGGCAATTTGCTGCACCTTGGACTGTCTTGTCCGAGATGAAGGGTATGTAGGCGCGGTGCATAATCTTTAATCTTTAATTGAGTTTCTCTCCATACCTCATTGGGGGTCAGCTGAAGCGTTTTCTGGTACCCACTATGTCTGAGTCAGGGAAGTCCTTACCCCAGTTTGCGACCGATGAGGAGGCAAGTGGGGGAGTAGTCCTTATCAAGAAAGGTTTATAGATATCCGAGATTTTATAAGAGTCACTGTGGAGTAGTAAGTCTGTGATGGATGTCAAAAATTGTTGTTAAAAGTATTAGTATTTAGAGCGCTGCATTTATATGTTTTGTTGTACCACGGAAGGTTGAGTATATTGCCTTTTATTTGCTAGCAACTATTTGTAACATTGAGGTGTGTAGCGCTGACCTTTTTTGATTTCTTTTAATAATTACTGTGTGTTCTCCCAGCCAGGACGGCTTCCCGGCTATGGATTTTGTCTCCTAGTTTTTGTCATTGATCATTCCTTCTTAATACATATTTTCAAAGGAGGTTCTCGCTTCTCTCAGGACAAAGTTGAACATAAAATGTAACACCTAATGTCCATCAACTATAAAGATTTACAGACAAAAGCTGCTATGATTAATCTTGCATCATACATGTTTGAAAAGGCATTGTTCATTCCGTAGGTCCGTCTGGACAAGGATTTCTGCCTAACGCGCACAATACAATTAATGTACAAAACTAAATGAAAGTTATTGACCTTCATTCTGAAAGTTTTGCTTATTTTTCTTCTTCATTTCAAATTCTACCAAAGCAAAACAACAAACTGTCCTTCATGTAAATTTAATGGAACTCTTTCCCCCTTGATATTTTGTTGCGCATAGAATAGGGAATCATTCAAATCCCTGAAAAAGAAAAGAACTAATGTCCAAACCTAGTCTGGCTCAAATAAATAAAATGAGAAGCTACCACATAAAAAGGTGTTCCCTCACAGAATAACAAATTAATATATAGGTATGTGGCGCTGACTCAAAGAAAGAAATAAATAATAACAAATGTGATAAAAAATGTGTGCAATGTTGTGTGCAATGCGTCAGGGAGGAGCCAGGTTTCATCACTTCCGGTCGCGTCCGAGACCGGAAGTACCCTACATAGCTGTACCTACTATTCTGAACTGTTGGTTACTACATGTTTTTTTTAAATAAATTGGATTGAATTACTGCACCATGGAGCCCCCCTTCTTTATTGCACGGCTATACTGCATCTGATGAGCCTGAAATCCACCCTGGTACTGGCATTACTATCGATATCTGTGGGAGTCGATCGATTGCTGAGGATCCAGTATTGTCAGAAACCATGAATCAGACCGAGACAAAAGTACAGTTAATCACACTTGTTTAATAATAATAAAAAGGTAAACAGAGTAAGCGTAGTCAATACATAGCCAGAGTTCAGTAACCAGATCGGGTAGTCAGCCAATGCCAATGTCAGAGAGCCAGATATCAACGTAGTAATACAGCAAGCAGGATCAGGAGCCAGAAGGGACGTCAGCCAAACAAGTCTTCAACAGGAATGCAGGAGAAAGTCTCTGAGATGTGATCAAAGGCGAAGACAGAGATGAAGTGAGCTGGACGGCTTTAAATAGGCAGGACTGACGAGCAGATCATCAACAGCTGAGTCACTGTGGAGAGAAAGGAGCTGGCAATTAGCCGACAGCTGAGCGGCCAGCTCAGAGAAGGAAGGGCTGAGCCCAGCCCTGACAGTACCCCCTCCTCAAAGACCCCTCCCCCTCGGAGGACCACCGGGCTTGAGGGGAAAACGTTTATGGAAATCACGGAGGAGGACAGGGGCATGTACGTCCGAGGATGAGACCCAAGAGTGTTCCTCCGGACGGTACCCCTTCCAATGCACCAGATACTGTATGCGCCCACGGAACCTACGGGAGTCAATAATGGATTGTACTTCATACTCCTCATTGTTCTCAACCTGTATAGGGTGAGGACGTAGCATTGAGGTGGTGAAGCGGCTGCAGACCAAAGGTTTCAATAAGGAGACATGAAACACATTAGAGATGCGCACACTAGGAGGAAGGTCCAATGCGTAAAACACTGGGTTAATCCTGTGAAGGATACGGAAAGGCCCAATAAACCGAGGTGCGAACTTTAAAGAAGGAACACGAAGTCAGAGGTTGTGAGATGACAGCCAGACTCTGTCCCCAACCTGGTAAGAAGGTGCAGGCAGGCATTTGCGGTCAGCATGGAGTCTGTACCTATCGTTAGCATATCGCAAAGCCTCCTGGACCTGTGCCTAAGTGGAACGAAGGCCACGGAGATGCTCCTCTAACGCAGGAATACTCTGCGGAACAAACGAGGCAGGCAACACAGAAGGTTGGAAACCATAGTTCGCCATAAACGGGGACAAACAGGGAGCTGAATTCAAGGCACTATTGTGAGCAAACTCCGCCCAAGGTAAGAGGTCTGGCCAGTTGTTATAATGGTCAGAAATATAGAAAGGTAGGAATTACTCCAAGGACTGATTGGCTAGTTCTGCGGCTCCATTAGACTGTGGGTGATACGCAGAGGAGAAAGCAAGCTGAATACCCAACTATACACAAAAGGCTCGCCAGAACCAGGACACAAACTGACTACCCCTGTCTGAGACAATCACCTTGGGTAGCCCATGTAAAATCTCCCAACCAAAAATAGAAGCCAGTTCCTTAGAAGTAGGCAACTTCTTGAGTGGAATACAATGCAACATTTTCGAGAACCGGTCAACCACCATAAGGATAACTGTGTTGCCCTGGGAGTTGGGTAACTCCACAATGAAATCCATAGACAGGTGGGTCCAGGGCCTCTCTCCATTGGGTATGGCTTGCAGGAGGCCCACTGGAAGGTGCTGTGGAGTCTTACTCTGAGCACACACGGAACAGGCAGCTACGAAGGCGGTTACATCAGCACGTAGACTAGGCCACCGGAATTGTTGGGAAATGGCCCAAAAGAGTTGATTCTTCCCAGGGTGGCCAGCAGCCTTGGGAGAATGGTAAGTCTGGAGCACAGCAGTGCAGAGACTCTCGAGAACAAAGCAGCGGTCACAAGGTTTCTCAGGAGGAGCATCGACCTGAGCAGCAAGAATTTTGTCACCCAAAGGAGAAGTAAGACTGGTGCGAACTGTAGCCAGAATACAATCAGGAGGAATCACAGGAACCGGAAGCGACTCCATCTTGGAATTGGAGGAAAATTGTTGTTTTTTTTTTTTTTTTTTTTCCAATAGATTTTATTGAAAGAAATTGCAATACAGGGTATCACATTAGTTGGTATACAACATTTTTGAACATTTTTACATATATGATTTTGAACATTGTATATATAGATATTTACTTATATATATATATATATATATATATATATATATATATAAATATATACATATAAATATATACAAATACCAGTAGTCTATGCACATTTATATATAGGTGTAGAACCAAAATAACCAGGGTGGGATATATGATGTGGCTTTTGGATGGACATATCATGACGATATAACTGGATGAATCAACAGGGTGGGTCCTGTGGGAGCTACTGGTATCAAAAAACAAAAAGAAAAGAAGGGGGGAGGGGGGGGAAAGATGGGTAGAAGGGGGGGGGAGAGTGGAAGCATACATCAGTCGGTTAAAGTATTAAGTAGCTATAGCGTTACAGGAAGAAGAGAGAACGGGAGTGTCTTCCTCCTCAGGAGTGTTAATGAAAGTATCATAATAAGCGAATGAAGTATTTTCGAAGTTTTGTAGTTCCTCTTGGGACAGAGTTGATTGCATGAAGGCCCACCATCTTGAGTAAAATCGTGTGTGGGGGAGTTCTTTTTTGAAGTCGGTATTGAGTTTGTCTCTCTGAAGCAAGGTTAGAAGCTCCCTTTTAAGTTGCGAGGTCTGTGGGCAAAGAGAGGAGGTCCAGTTTTGTAGAATTAGTCTTCTAGCCAGTAAGAGACTGATCAAGGCCCAGTCCTTATATGTAGGGTGGGTGATTGGGGACCACGGGAGCAGTTGGTCATCCCAGTATCCGAAGATGAGGAGTAGGGGGTCTTTCGGTATTTTTAACAGCGTTATTTTGAAGATGTAGGAGATGATTTGGTCCCAGAAAGCGGAAATGGAGGGGCATGACCAGAAACGGTGGGAAAGTGATGGTTTTGGCTGTCGACACATGGGGCAATTTGCTGCACCTTGGACTGTCTTGTCCGAGATGAAGGGTATGTAGGCGCGGTGCATAATCTTTAATTGAGTTTCTCTCCATACCTCATTGGGGGTCAGCTGAAGCGTTTTCTGGTACCCCTGAAGAACCTTTTCCACTATGTCTGAGTCAGGGAAGTCCTTACCCCAGTTTGCGACCGATGAGGAGGCAAGTGGGGGAGTAGTCCTTATCAAGAAAGGTTTATAGATATCCGAGATTTTATAAGAGTCACTGTGGAGTAGTAAGTCTGTGATGGATGTCAAAAATTGTTGTTAAAAGGCGTCACCCCTTACATTCTTAGTACAGGGTAAGAATGAGACAATGTAATTAAAACTCCACAAGAAAAGAGCCCATCGCGCCCTTCTGGGAGAGGGGCGCTTAGGCTCAGACAAGAATGTGAGATTCTTATGGTCAGTTAGAATGAGAACCGGCACAGTGGTACCTTCAAGGAGATGTCTCCATTCTTTCAGGACTAAATTGATCGCCAACAGCTCTCTGTCACCAATCTCGTAATTACACTCTGCCGGTGACAATTTCTTGGAAAAGTAGCCACACGGATGCATAGCGCACTCAGAGTTAGGACATTGAGACACAAGGGCGCCAACTCCAGTCTCAGAAGCATCAACTTCTAGGATAAAAGACAACGTAGGATCAGGGTGTGCCAACACAGGAGCAGAAACAAAGGCAGCCTTGAGACTCTCAAAGGCCTTAAGGGACTCCAGAGACCAACTCTGTGGGTTGCCGTCTTTCCTGGTCATATCAGTCAGGGGCTTGACCAGAGACGATAAGTTACGCATAAACTTCGGATAATAGTTGGCAAAGCCGAGAAAACGCTGCAGAAGGCGTAAACACACGGGTCGAGGCCACTGTAGGACCGCTGAAAGTTTTTCTGGGTCCATCAAAAAACCAGCAGTGAAAATGACATAGCCCAGGAATTTAACCTGTTCACAATGGAATTCGCAGTTTTCCAATTTACAATAGAGATTGTTCTCTCTTAGTCTCTGAAGCACATGACAGACATCTGTGTGGTGGCTCTCCATTGACTTGGAAAATATGAGGATATCGTCGCGATAAACCACCACACATAACTGCAACAAATCTCGGAGGACATCGTTAATGAACTCCTGGAAAACTGCTGGAGTGTTACAAAAGCCAAAAGGCATTACGAGATACTCATAATGACCTGATCTGGTATTAAACGCAGTTTTCCACTGGTCGCCCTCCTTAATCCTGACATGATTGTATGCCCCTCTCAAATCAAGCTTCGTGAAAACCGTTGCTCCCTTGAGGCGGTCAAATAACTCCGTAACCAACGGAATGGGATAGGCATTCTTAATCGTGAAACGATTGAGACCCCTATAATCGATACAAGGTCTCAGTTCACCACTCTTCTTCACAAAAAAGAAACCAGCACCAGCAGGAGACGAGGATTTGCAAATGAAACCTCGAGAAAGTGCGTCTGCAACATACTCCTCCATGGCCTTATCCTCCAAGACCGACAAAAGGGTAAACCCGGCCACGAGGGAGTATGGCACCAGGTTGAAGGTTAATCATACCTTTGTCAAAGACATCACTAAAATCACGGTACTTCTCCGGCAGGGAGGAGAGTGAAGAGGTGCACAGAACGTTGGCTACCTTCTGGAAGCATCTCTCACTGCACTGTGGTGACCAGGACAGAACCTCAGCACAGAGCCAATCAAAAGAAGGGTTGTGCCTCTGTAACCAAGGATAACCAATAACCAGCGGAAACTTAGGTGAGGAAATAACTTGGAATTTGATTATCTCATGGTGAAGGGCCCCTACAGCCATGGACAACGGAACAGTCTCATGAGTCACATGGGCAGGCTGTAGAGGTCTCCCGTCAAGAGCCTCAATGGCAAGTGGAGTGTCACGCAGCTGCAGTGGAATGGAGTGCTTTGATACAAAGGCAGCATCAATGAACAGGCCTGCAGCCCCAGTGTCGATTAGAGCCTGTATCTCGACGGATGACTCAGCCCAAGACAGGGTAACCGAAACCAGGGGCTTATCTTTCTGGGAAGCTGGAGACGAAACAACGCCACCTAAGGTCTGTCCATGACAGGACCTCAAGGTTCAGGCATTCTCTGGACGGGTAGGACAAGACTTCAAAAAGTGACCAGCCTGGCCACAATAAAGGCACAATCTCTCCCTCCCCCTAAGGGCTCTCTCATCCACAGAGAGACACGTGAAGCCCAAGTGCATGGGTTCATCTTCACAGACCGACTCGGTACCAGGAGGCATGGGAGGTGAGGGAGGCAAGGGTGGGACTGCAAAGCTTGGAGACAAATGTACAGGAGGCTTGCGCCAGCGCTCCTTAAAAGAGAGTCTTTCTCTGAGTCTGGAGTCAATGAGGATGGAAAATGTGATCAAACCTCTCCAGCTCAGTGGGTATATCTCAGGCTGCTATCTCATCCTTGATGTTATCCGAGAGACCATCAGAGAAGGCAGCCACGAGGGCCTCATTGTTCCAAGCAACCTCTGCTGCCAGAGTATGGAATTCAATGGCGTAATCGGCAACAGTTCTTGTACTCTGATGGACATGAGGCTCTTGGCAGCAGAAGCGGAGCGTGCAGGAACGTCAAATACCCTTTTGAAGGAAGCCACAAATTCTAGGTAACTCAGGACCACAGGTTTTTGCGTCTCCCATAGAGGGTTTGCCCAGGCCAAGGCTCTCTCAGAAAGCAAAGATATCACGAAACCTACTTTGCTTCTGTCCGTGGGAAACGCCTGGGGCAGCATCTCAAAGTATATCTCAACCTGGTTGAGAAACCCTCTGCATTGAACTGGATCGCCCCCAAATCAGAGTGGATACAGACATGACTCTTATAGAGGTAATACTCAAGGCGGATGCCTGCACATAGACTGGAGCAGCAGCAGGGCTGGTCTGCAACACAGGTTGTACCGGAGCAGCCATAGTGGAAGATTCTAGGTGAGCCGTGTGACTCAGGAGCGTTTGTAACGCCAAGGCAAACTGATCCATGCAGTGATCTTAGTCATCCAATCTGGAAAGAATATTACCAACAAGAGGACTGACTGCATGTTCTGAATTCATGGCCTTCGCCTACTGTCAGAAACCATGAATCAGACCGAGACAGAAGTACAGTTTATCACACTTGTTTAACCACTTCAACCCCGGACCATTTGGCAGCTCAATGACCGGATGACTTTTTACAATTTAGCACTGCGCTGCTTTAACTGGTAATTTGTGCAATCATGCAATGTTGTGCCCAAATTAAATTTGTGTCCTTTTTTTTCCCCACAAATAGAGCTTTCTTTTGATGGTATTTGATTGCCTCTGCGATTTTTATTTTTTGAGATATAAACGGAAAAAGAACGAAAATTTTGAAAAAAAAATTATATTTTCTACTGTTTGTTTTTAGAAAAATCCAATAAACTCAATTTTAGTCATACATTTAGGCCGAAATGTATTCAGCCACATGTCTTTGGTAAAAAAAAATGTCAAGCGTAAATTTATTGGTTTGCGCAAAAGTTATAGCGTCTACAAACTAGGGTACATTTTCTGGAATTTACGCAGCTTTTAGTTTATGACTGCCTATCTCATTTCTTGAGGTGTTAAAATGGCAGGGCAGTACAACCCCCCCCCCCCAATGACCATATTTTGGAAAGTAGACACCCTAAGGAAATTGCTTAAAGGCATGTTGAGCCCATTGAATATTTAATTTTTTTGTCCCAAGTGATTAAATTATGACAAAAAAAAAATTTTTTTACAAAAAGCTGTCACTAAATGATATATTGCTCACACATGCCATGGTTATATGTGGAATTGCACCCCAAAATACATTTTGCTGCTTCTTCTGAGTACGGGGATACCACATGTATGGGACCTTTTGGGAGTCTAACCACATACGGGGCCCCGAAATCCAAGCACCACCCAGGATTTCTAACGGCATAAATTTTTGATTTGAGTCCTCACTTCCTATCACAGTTTTGAAGGCCATAAAATGCCAAGATGGCACAACCCCCCCCCCCCCCCCCCCAATTACCCCATTTTGGAAAGTAGACATCCCAAGTTATTTGCTGACAGGCATGTTAAGTCCATGGAATATTTTATATTTTGCCACAAGTTGCGGGAAAATTACAAACTTTTTTATTTTTATTTATTCAATTTTTTTTCACAAAGTTGTCACTAAATGATATATTGCTCAAACATGCCATTGTCATATGTGGAATTACACCCCAAAATACATTCTGCTTCCTCTCCTGTGTACGGGGATACCACATGTGTGGGAGTTTTTGGGAGCCTAGCTACGTACAGAGCCCCGAAAACCAATCACCACCTTCTGGATTTCTAAGGGCGTAAATTTTTGATTTCACTCCTCACTACCTATCACAGTTTTGAAGGCCATAAAATGCCAAGATAGCACAAAACCCCCCCAAATGACCCCATTTTGGAAAGTGGACACCCTAAGCTATTTGTTGAGAGGCATGGTGAGTATTTTGCAGCTCCCATTTGTTTTTGAAAATGAAGAAAGAAAAGAAAAATGAATTTTTTTTTTCTTCTTTTCAATTTTCAAAACTTTGTGACAAAAAGCGAGGTCTGCAAAATACTCACTATACCTCTCAGCAAATAGCTTGGGGTGTCTACTTTCCAAAATGTGGTCATTTTGGGGGGTTTTGTGCCTTTTGGGCATTCCATGGCCTCCGAAACTGTGATAGGCAGTGAGGCGTGAAATCAAAAATTTACAGTACACCCTTAGAAAGCCTGAAGGCGGTGCTTGGTTTTCGGGGTCCCGTACGCGGCTAGGCTCCTAAAAAGTCTCACACATGTGGTATCCCAATACTCAGGAGAAGCAACAGAATGTATTTTGGGGTGTAATTTCACATATGCCCATGGCATGTTTGAGCAATATATCATTTAGTAACAACTTTGTGCAAAAAAAAAATTTGTCTTTTTCCCGCAACTTGTGTCAAAATATAAAATATTCCATGGACTCGACATGCCTCTCAGCAAATAGCTTGGGACGTCTACTTTCCAAAATGGGGTCATTTTGGGGGGGGGGGGGGGGGTTGAACTGTCCTGGCATTTTATGCACAACATTTAGAAGCTTATGTCACACATCACCCACTCTTCTAACCACTTACAGAAAATTACTTTGAACCCCCAAACATTATATATTTTTTTAAAGCAAAGGCCTTACAGATTAAAATGGTGGGTGTTTAATTTTTTTTTTCACACAGTATTTGCGCAGCAATTTTTCAAACGCATTTTTTTAGGAAATAACACACTTTTTTTAATTTTAATGCACTAAAATACACTATATTGCCCAAATGTTTGATGCAATAAAAAAGATGATCTTAGGCCAAGTACATGGATACCAAACAGGACATGCTTTAAAATTGCGCACAAACGTGCAGCAGCGACAAACTACATACATTTTTAAAAGCCTTTACCACTTTAGATTTACAGAGGAGGTCTACTGCTAAAATTACTGCCCTCGATCTGACCTTTGCGGTGATGCCTCACATGCATGGTGCAATTGCTGTTTACATTTGACGCAAGACCGACGCTTGCATTCGCCTTTGAGCGAGAGCAGGGGGGGACAGGGGTGCTTTTTTTTTTTTTTTGCTTTTTTTAATCTCATTTTTATTGTTATCTTAGGGAATGTAAATATCCCCTATGACAGCAATAGGTAGTGACAGATACTCTTTTTTTTTAAAAATTGGGGTCTATTAGACCCTAGATCTCTCCTCTGCCCTCAAAGCATCTAACTACACCAAGATCGGTGTGATAAAATGCTTTCCCAATTTCCCAATGGCGCTGTTTACATGAAATGCTCGTAGCCTCCGGTTTCTTAGACCATAGAGATGATTGGAGCTGTTCTGGTCTCTGATCAGCTCTATGGTCAGCTGGAGGAACCACCGGCTGCATTCTCAGGTTCCCTGTTGGGACAGGAGAGCCAGAGAAAACCATGGAAGACGGTGGTGGGGGGGACATTCCCTCCCACTGCTTATAAAAGCAGTCTAGAGGCTAATTAGCCGCTAGGATTGCTTTTACATGAAAGCCGACCACTGGCTGAAAAGAATGACACCTAAACCCGCAGGCATCATTCTGGTATAACCACTCAAAGTCCAGCAACATACCAGTACGTTGCTAGTCCTTGTTGGGCATATATTGTAATCTTTTTTTTAATGCAGCCTGTGGGCTGCATGAAAAAAAGAGATTGATCGGTGGGTATGCCCACCATTAGAATACCTCCCTTCATCCACCCACTTCTAATGATGGCATACATGCACCATTTTGTTTTTAACTGTGGTGGTGAAATCACCTCCTACAGCGCTGGAGTCACGGCTTTATCTATCGTGGGAGCAAATGCTGTTGCTGTCAAGATAAATAAATCCGCGCTGCAGCTGAATGGCGTACCTGCTAAGCAAATTAAAATTAAAACAAACATTACAGTATAACATACCATACCTGCAAAGCAAATACAATAAAACATAGTAAAAATAAAACCAAGAGAGAACGATAGATATAGAACAATAGTGAGCGAACAGTAGAGTGGAAAGTAGAGAGCGAACATAAGAGAGAGAACAATAGAGAGAGAGAGAGAAGAAAAATACAACCACAACTATTTTTGGCTTTTTTATTTTTTATTTTTTTTGTGTTTTTGTGTGGTGTTTTTTTTTTTCTTCTTTTTTCACTTTCTTCACTTTTATAAAAACTGTAAAAAAAAACTATAAACTCAACGTTGCAGATTAGGGTCTCTCAAAATGTGATGGCCATCACATCTTTTGAGACCCCGAGACCCTGTGTACGTGTGCCTATGACTGTGTGGTGCTGAAACCCTACGCTAATACTCAACTAGTGTGTGATAGGGTTCGAAACAGTCACCAAAGCAAAGACCAGGTTGGTCAGGACAGGAGGGACAATAAAAGCAGGTGTCACGTTTAAATCCGCGCTTTCTACAGACACGACATCTTCTTTGGGGTGTTCTCTGGGTAGGGGCACTAGAGAGGACATGCGGAAAATGCCTCTCACGCAGCCGGCTTACTGCATTTGTGTTGGGAAGTTGGGCCAGAGCACCGCCTGGAAACAAAAGGGCTCTGATGATCTCTTCCTGGAATTTAAGGAAGGATCCAGTTCGTCCTGAAGCTCTGTATAGCACATGTGCGTTCAGCAAAGCCAATTGAAATAAGTATACAGACGCTTTTTTATACCAGCGTCTGGCCTTACCGACAATTAGGTACGGCGCCAACAACTGGTCGTTGAGGTCCACCCCTCCCATATTGAGGTTATATTCATGGACACAGAGGGGTTTCTCCACAACACCAGTCTCCGTAGAAATTTGGACTGTCGTGTCTGCGTGAAGGGAGGAAAGAATGAAAACATTCTTGTTATCCCTCCACTTCACAGCGATCAAATTATAACATCTCAAGCAGGCTCTCTCCCCCAGCCTAAGATGGGAATCTACAAGCCCCTGGGGTAAGCCCCGACGATTAGATCGCACAGTGCCACATGCGCCATTTGATCAAACAGCTGACTAAATAGTGGCACACTTGTGTAATAATTGTCCACATACAAGTGGTACCCCTTTCCGAATAAGGGTGACACCAAGTCCCACACAATCTAACCAGCGCTCCCTATGTAGTCAGGGCAGTTCTCTGGCTCTACGGAACTATCTCTTCCCTCGTAAACCATAAAACTACATGTATAGCCTGTTGCCCTGTCACAGAGCTTATACATCTTGACCCTGTATCTGGCACGCTTACTGGAAAGATACTGTTTGAATGAAAAGCGGCCAGAAAACTTAATCAGGGACTCATCAACGCAGACAACTTGACGGGGAGTAAACAAGGCTGCAAAACGTTGGTTGAAGTGGTTTACAAGGGGCTGAATTTTGTAGAGCTGATCAAATTCAGGGATACCCCGAGGACGACAGAGTTCATTGTTGTTGAAATGCATGAACCGCAAGATCTTCTTGTATCGTGTTCTGGTCATGGAGGCAGAGAACACGGGCATATGGTGAATTGGGTCAGTGGACCAATATGACCGCAACTCACTCTTTTTAGTTATGCCCATGAGGAGGGATAGGCCCAGGAAGGTCTTAAATCCGGGCACCGTAATTGGTCTCCAATCTCTGGCAAGGGTCAGCTGAGGATTGGCGGCGATGAATTGACCAGCATATAAATTGCGTTGGTCCACAATAGATCTATAGAGATCTTCGGTGAAAAACAGCGAATAAAAATCAAGTGACGTAAAATCAACTGTTTCCACCTGAATTCCGGGTTGGCCAGCGAATGGGGGAAATACAGGTGCTGCAGAAGTGGTGGGTTCCCAATTAGGATTGGCGAATGCAGCAGGAAGGGCACTATGGGCTCGATGGGCCTGTCTTTGTCTTCTTGGTGGCAGTGGGATACTACTCGTGCTTGCCACCTCGCCAGCTTGAACTGCACTTACGGGACTCGCCACGTCACCAAGTATTACTGCAGGGACCTGCGGTTCTTGCACCTCAACAGCAGAAGAAGATCAGGGTCTGGTACACCTGACCTTGGCAGGGACCACAACTCCATCGTCAGAGCTATCTGTCAGGGTGCCGCTGTCGTCTACAGGTTCGTATTCTGAGCCTGAATCTGACAGATGAGTGACTCCCTCTTCACTATCTGTCATGCTCAGAAACGCGTAGGCTCTTTACTACTGTACCTTCGATTTGCCATTTTGGGCTCTAAATTTACTGGTACAGTAGTGAGACTCACAGGTAAAAAAGCTCCCGACTGTTAGCGACTGATTCAAACGCTACCAAAAAAACTGTTAGCATTCACAGGGATCAGGCCTGACTTTGCGAACGCTGCAGTTATGTGTGTTGTGTTTTGTAAGTTACAGTGATCGATTGATACTGCACTTGGGTGGGCTGAGCGGAGGGGCTAAACTCAGGTGCTAGCAGGTATCTGGGCTAATCCCGCTAACGCTGCATTTTTGGGAACCCTAAACTGCTGGGGACACTAGTATAGATCTGATCAAGTCAAATATTGATCCGTTCAGACACTATACTACTAAGGGAGGCGTATGGTGCGTGCGTAGAGGTTAGCGGTACTGGCACTGATCTGAGGCTGCCTGGGGCGACACAGACCCTGATGCTAAAACCTGACTTTGATCACCCGCCGGGTGATCAGGGGGTTAAACCCTTATTGGCTAAAATACAGCGGGTGCCCTGACGCTATAAAAAAAATCTAGCCAAACTGCGTCACCCGTGACACTTATACTGTGATCACAGGTGACGGGGTAATGAAGGGGTTAAAACTTTATGGGGGGTCCCTAAACCTAACACTGATTAGTGTCACTAATGACACTAGTACAGCGATCAAAAAAAAAAAATCTGATTGCTGTACTAGGTGACACAGTGACAGGTGGTGAAGGGGTTAATTGGGGGGTGATCGGGGGGGTGAATTGTGTGCCTACGTGATCTCGTGTCAGTGTAGTGTTGGTGCACTTACTTGTATGTCTTCTCTCCTCTCGGTCTGGAATGAAAAGACCGACACGAGGAGAGATGACATCACTTCCCCTGTCAGTGTTTACAGTTACACAGAGAGGGGAAGGATCTCATTCGTCAGGACCGATCACCAGGTCCAAGCCAGATATCATCGGCCCGAGCCTGGGGATTGATCAGTTCCTGATTGAATCTGATCGTTGCGGACGGCGGGGGGGGGGTGTGCGCGCCCGCCGTACATTGACAGAGATTCGCCTGCCTGTGCCATTCTGCTGCAGTATAACTGCGGCGGACGGTCAGCAAGTGGTTAATAATAATAAAAAGGTAAACAGAGTAAGCGTAGTCAATACATAGCCAGAGTTCAGTAACCAGATCGGTTAGTCAGCCAATGTCAGAGAGCCAGAGATCAACGTAGTAGTATAGCAAGCAGGATCAGGAGCCTGAAGGGACGTCAGTGAGCAAGTCTTTAACAGGAACGCAGGAGAAAGTCTCTGAGATGTGACCAAAGGCGAAGGCAGAGATGAGGTGAGCTGGACGGCTTTAAGTAGGCAGGACTGACGAGCAGATCATCAACAGCTGAGTCACTGTGGAGAGAAAGGAGCTGGCAATTAGCCGACAGCTGAGCAGCCAGCTCAGAGAAGGAAGGGCTGAGCCCAGCCCTAACAAGTGTATATCTATACCAAGGCTTGATTTGACCTGTGGGGGTCTTTTTATGAGGTGAGAGGCTGGGGCAAATGAGTGGCGCACCATGGATGGTGATATCAATTGGATGAAGTGGACGTTATTCGATCGCTTTGCACATGCACTTTTTTCTATGAACTGTCACTTGTAGATTTTCTTCTTTTTGCACTGGACTTTTATTGCACTATTAAGCACTTTTGGAGCAATTTTTTGCACTTTATTCCTATGTTTGCACCTTACTAGACTTTTTTGCAATATGAATAATTATTAATGTTGATTATGTTGAAGATTGTTTACACTTGATTATTCAGCATGCAGCTTTAGCACTGCCTTTTAGTGTGTTTATTGCACACAACATTTTTTATAACACTTGTTATTATTTATTCATTTCTTTGAGTCAGCGCCACATACCTGTATATTCATTCAAAGCCCTGACATTTTTTATTTTTTTTTTGCTGTCTGTATCATTCTGGAGATTATCTCTAATTTCCTGTCTCTAGACATAACAGGAAATTAGAGGGAATCTCTCCAAAGTAAGAGAAATCACCTGTTGTCAAAAGAATACCGTATTTATCGGCGTATAACACGCGCCGGCGTATAACACGCACCCAAGTTAAGGAGGGAATTTTAAGGAAAAAAACTGCAGCCTTGTCAGTGCAGCTTTGCCCCAGTGCAGCCTTGTCAGTGCAGCCATGTCAGTGCAGCCATGTCAGTGCAGCCATGTCAGTGCAGCCTTGTCAGTGCAGCAATGTCAGTGCAGCCATGTCAGTGCAGCTTTTCTCCAGTGCAGCCTTGCCCCAGTGCAGCTTTGCCCCCATGCAGCCTTGCCCCAGTGCAGCCTTGCCCCCCCGTGCAGCCTTGCCCCCGTGCAGCTTTGTGGGATCGCCGCGATCCCTGCCGTCATACACAGCCCTGTGTAAATTTAAATATGGCGCAGAGACTGCAGGGACTCGGCGGAGCGCTGATACACATAGCCGAGAGTCCTCGGGTTTTCTCGGCGCCGCTTACAGTCCCGCCCAGTTCCGCCCTATGGGCGGGACTGTAAGCAGCGCCGAGAAAACCCGAGGACTCTCGGCTATGTGTAGCTCCGCTCCGCCGAGTCCCTGCAGTCTCGGCGCCGTATTTGAATTTCCACACGGCTGTGTATGTCGGCGGCGATCGCGGCAATTGCCGCGATCGCTCCGATCACACACAATTGGGGGGGGGGATCGGCCTATAACACGCACCCATGATTTTCCCCTGATTTTCAGGGGAAAAAAGTGCGTGTTATATGCCGATAAATACGGTAGTTATCCCTGTTGAAAGATATAGCTACATAGTTACATAGTAGGTGAGGTTGAAAAAAGACACAAGTCCATCAAGTCCAACCCATGTGTGTGATTATATGTCAGTATTACATTTTATATCACTGTATGTTGCGGTAGTTCAGGTGCTTATCTAATAGTTTTTGAAACTATCGATGCCCCCCGCTGAGACCACCGCCTGTGGAAGGGAATTACACATCCTTGCCGCTCTTACAGTAAAGAACCCTCTACGTAGTTTAAAGTTAAACATCTTTTCTTCTAATTTAAAGAGTGGCCACGTGTCTTGTTAAACTCCCTTCCACAAAAAAGTTTTATCCCTATTGTGGGGGTCACCAGTACGGTATTTGTAAATTGAAATCATATCTCCTCTCAAGCAACTCTTCTTCAGAGAGAATAAGTTCAGTGCTCGCAACCTTTCCTCATAACTTAAATCCTCCAGACCCTTTATTAGCTTTGTTGCCCTTCTTTGTACTCGCTCTTTTTTCAGTACATCCTTCCTGAGAACTGGTGCCCAGAACTGGACAGCATACTCTAGGTGTGGCTGGACCAGAGTCTTGTAGAGTGGGAGAATTATCATTGTATCTCTGGAGTTGATCCCCTTTTTAATGCATGCCAACATTCTGTTTGCTTTGTTAGCAGCAGCTTGGCATTGCATGCCATTGCTGAGCCTATCATCTACTAGGACCCCCAGGTCCTTTTTCATCCTAGATTCCCCCAGAGGTTCTCCCCCCAGACCCCCAGTATATAGCGTATTCATATTTTTACATCCCAAATGCATTATTTTACATTTTTCTACATTGAACCTCATTTGCCATGTAGTTGCCCACCCCATTAATTTGTTCAGACCTTTTTGCAAGGTTTCCACATCTGCGGAGAAGTTATTGCCCTGCTTAGCTTAGTATCATCCGCTAATACAGAGATTGAACTTTTTACCCCATCCTCCAGGTCGTTTATGAACAAATTAAATAGGATTGGTCCCAGCACAGAACCCTGGGGGACCCCACTACCCACCCCTGACCATTCCGAGTACTTAATTTATCACCGCCATCCCCTAACCCCGCCATCTTTACTCCCAGCTGATCTGCACCCTCCTCATTTAGGTGCAGCCCGTCCCTTCTATACTACTGGTGATCGATTGAGAAGTCGGCCCAGTCCTCCAGGAACCCAACCCCACCTTACTACACCAGCTCCTCAGCCACTTGTTTACTTCCCTAATCTCCCTCTGCCTTTCTGGTGTGCCTCAATGTACCAGTAGTATTCCTGAGAATACTACCTTGGAGGTCCTTTTCCTCAATTTAGCTCCCAAGTCCCTAAAATCGTTCTTTAGGACACTCCATCTGCCTTTGTCATTGGTGCACCATGACAGTCGGGTCTTCCCCAGCCCCTCCCAGTAATCTGTCCACCAGATCCATTATGTGCCGAACCCGAGTGCCCGGTAGACAACATACAGTTCTGCGCTTCAGGTCTTTGTCACAGATTGTCCTCTTTGTCCTTCTAAGAATTGAGTCCTCTACCACCAGAATCTGTCTTTCCTTTCCCTTCGCTTCTCCCCCACTCTCACTGGAGGAGTTCTTCCCCCTGCAGCTAGGGGAGTCCTTCAACTCCAGCAGTGCTGGTCCCTGACTGGTTTCACCAATGTCACTCAATGGAGCGTACTTATTGGGATGCTCCAGCCCTGGATCGGCTCCCTGGCATTTCCCCCTCTATCCTTCCTGACTGTCACCCATCTACTCTTTTCTAGTGCCTGCACCTCTTTGTCTCCACCCGCCTCTGTGCTGGCCCCTGCTGGGTACATTCCCGGCTCTCCTTTAGTATGGAGGATCTTCTCAGTGCTGACAGTTTCTTCCCCAGATTCAGAACCTGGGCTTCAAGGGAAACAATATCCTCTGCATTTTTCTTCCACTGACAACCTAAAGAATTTGGTACCCAAAAAGCAATACAATTCTGAAACAAGTTTAAAGACTTTCCATCTCTATCTCAAGCTGCTGAGGCAGCAGCCAAAGGTATGCACATGCTGCAGCAGAAATTAAACCCCCTGTTTCTTTTTGTGGGTGCTACTGCCTGTCAATTGCAACCCATTCAAGTGAATGGGGCTACTCTGCAAGAACCCCACATCTGCATGCTTCTGCGGGGTCCAAAGGGTTAAAGCAGATGGTGAGAAAGCATCACAACACTGCCCGCTATAACCCCTTGTTTGCTGTTCTGCACAAGGTTGCAGGACACTAATTTGCAGAGTGGCCTTATTCAGTTGAATGGGTCATGCTTAGCAGGTGCTACACCCACCCACCATCATAGAGAGTATAAATCCTGCTGAAGCTGCAACATGTGTACACCCCTGGTCGCTGCAGCTAAGGGGGGGGTGTGGTTCGAGTGGGGGTGGTAAAAACACATCTTAACTATGGGGCTTTACCACCTCCCAAGCTGCAAATGAACCCTTACTGTTCTGGGACCCCTATAAGGCTGTTCCCACACTGATGTGCTGCGGTTTATCTGCACCGCTGCTGTGCAGTCCATTTGTGACTTTCCTGGGTTAGCTGCTCTTTGCCATAGACTTCTATTATACCCTGCAGGTGTGGTGCACTTTCTGAAAGCGCAACAGAACTCCTGCATTCCTTCCTGCGCTCTCAAAAAGTGCACTGAACATGCAGTATATAATAGAAGTCTATGGCTAAACCCAGGAAAAGCTGCAGGTACACTGCACTGCACCCGCAATGTGGGTAAACCACAGTGCATCAGTGTGAAAGCAGCCCAATACTATTATGCCCAGTGCATTGCTTCACACTGACCTGAAGATCTCTTCTTTCCTGCTGCTGGCACCACTCTGGGGATCACCAGCCGGGATAAGAAGTGGAGCGCAGTTGGTATCACTCTGCATGGGACAGGAGTCGGCACTACAGAAGAGGCATCGGCTTATGCAGGTCTTGCTCCCTACTACAGCTCCAATTTTACAAGTAGTCCCTCTGCATTGCACTCTGTTTGATGCTTTTGGGTGGCTGGTCAGCAAGCCCAGACCGCCATCTACCAGTCATCTGTCTGCGATCTACTGGTAGATCAGGATCTACAGGTTGCTAACCCCCGCACTAGGGTTTTCAGTATTGGGGTGTATTGCACAGCTGCATTGTGTCATGAATTCTTGCTTTGGTAAGTGCCACCTTCCACAGCAGTTTTAATTGAGTATTTTCTGTTCCAGCCCATTCATTGTACGCCTACAAAATTGTCACCTTTGATATATGTAACTCTGAGGTCTTGGCAATGCTCCTGGCAGTGGAATCATGTCTTTTTCAAAGTGTTTTAGGTTATGGTTTCACCCAATTCTTGATAATCTGGTAACTAGAGATGGTCGAGCTGTTCGGGCCGAGCATTGGTTTGGCCCTGAACAGAGCTAATTCGGGTGTTCGCCAAACACCTGAATTTTCAGGGCGCTCGGTGGGATGTTCACCTGCCGAGCGGCCCACCATGCACTGCGCGCTGCACAGTGCATTCTAGCACCCTGATTGGCTTAAACAATGCACCTGGCGACTGGTCAGGTGCAAGGCTTTGCCCGATCAGTGCATAAAGCACCGTCAGAGCCCTGATTGGACAAAGTCATGATGACTTTGCCCAATCATGGCTCAGTGCTCATAGTCCCACCCCACACTATAAAAGGTTCCTTCCCACAGGAACCTTTTGCAGTGTGTTGTTGGAGTGGAGATAGAACAGGGCTCAGTGATAGCTAGAATTGGCGGTGTTATTGTATAGTATAGTATAGCGTCAGTGCAGGGCAGCATTACATTTAGTGCTGTATACACACACACTTTTTTGTTCCCCTGCCCCCTTTTTAAAAAAAAAAAAAAAATTAGATACAGTTTGTCTTACTGCAACAGTGGTGTTCTCCCTTTTTTATTAATAAATACATATATATATATATATAAAATATATATTTATAGTTTTTCATTCTGTGTCAGTGGCAGTCCTCAATTTATAGTGCACCAAACTCCACATTTGTGCATCCAATCACCCATTACCCAGTATGTACTACATTTTTGTAATAAGCCCCCCCCATCATGTCTGGAAGGCCAAAAAGGATAGGCAGATGTTCCCATGCCACTATGAGGGGGTCAGCAGCATATGTGTCCACAGGCAAAGGTGGATGTGGTCCGTCCTCAGGCAGGGCACGTTTGTCTCTTTTTACTGATGTTGGCCATGCTATCCAGCCACAGCATTCAGAGGAGGCGGTGGACTGCCTTACTAAACCATCCTCATCCTCTATCACCCAAGCAGACACTAGTTAGCAGTCCACAGCTGCCAGAGCGGCCTATTCTGCCTCCTTGTCCACAGCTATTCCCACCATATTCCCGGCATCATGCACGGAGGAGTCAGCTGAATTTTTTTAACACAGCGTCAGCCACTTGCTTCTTGAAGATGCACAGACATAACTTGATTCTGATGTTGGTTCTGAGGTAAAGGGAGGTGGGAACATGAGCCTACAGAGAGGAGAGATCATGATGATAAACAACAAATTGGCAGTCATGTTTCCGCATGAACTTGGGCCTGAGTGTACTATAATTTGGCTTCTTCACATAAAGCTTGCTCAGTGTGGTGCAAAACTTCCAAAGTCTGCCAAAGAGACACCAGAATTTATCCAAAAATCTCTAATCTTGTTCTGAGTGCACTAAAATGTGGCCTCATCATACAGACTGAAGGTAAATTGGATATCCGGCGCACCAGGAGGCAATACCCTTAGTTTGTAAAAATGTACATTTGATTAGTCAGTCTTTAGGTAAAAACAAAGTTGAACCACGTTAAGGGGGCGATTTAAAAAGAGGCATCCATCCTCAGAGTGTGTCCAGCAACTCTGCAAAACATATAAAAAAAACAGGGGGGGGGGCACCTCTCTAAATGAATTAAAACAGTATCATTTATTGCACAAGATTAAAAACACAAGATATAAGTGGGAGTCATGCTCATCATAAGTATGTAGTCCTGGCAGTTCTACTGCGTCCCACAGGCTCCTCGCACGGTCCGGGTAGCTGGGAAAGGTTCTGGTGTGATGTTGTGCTGAATCTCTTAATCCCTTGTCACACATATATGCTGCCTCACAGAAGTGGGTCTTTTTCTGTGAGGCCACATATACAGTGGGGCAAAAAAGTATTTAGTCAGCCACCAATTGTGCAAGTTCTCCCACTTAAAAATATGAGAGAGGCCTGTAATTGTCATAATAGGTATACCTCAACTATGAGAGACAAAATGTGGAAACAAATTCAGACAATCACATTGTCTGATTTTTGAAAGAACTTATTCGCAAATTATAGTGGAAAGTAAGTATTTAGTCACCTACAAACAAGCAAGATTTCTGGCTCTCACAGACCTGTATCTTCTTCTTTAAGAGGCTCCTCTGTCCTCCACTCATTACCTGTATTAATGGCACCTGTTTGAACTTGTTATCAGTATAAAAGACACCTGTCCACAACCTCAAACAGTCACACTCCAAACTCCACTATGGTGAAGACCAAAGAGCTGTCGAAGGACACCAGAAACAAAATTGTAGACCTGCACCAGGCTGGGAATACTGAATCTGCAATAGGCAAGCAGCTTGGTGTGAGGAAATCAACTGTGGAAGCAATAATTAAAAAATGGAAGACATCTAAGACCACTGATAATCTCCCTCGATCTGGGGCTCCACGCAAGATCTCACCCCGTGGGGTCAAAATGATCACAAGAACGGTGAGCAAAAATCCCAGAACCACACGGGGGGACCTAGTGAATGACTTGCAGAGAGCTGGGACCAACGTAACAAAGGCTACCATTAGTAACACACTACGCCGCCAGGGACTCAGATCCTGCAGTGCCAGACGTGTCCCCCTGCTTAAGCCAGTACATGTCTGGGCCCACCTGAGGTTTGCTAGAGAGCATTTGGATGATCCAGAAGAGGATTGGGAGAATGTCATATGGTCAGATGAAACCAAAGTAGAACTGTTTGCTAGAAACACAACTCGTCGTGTTTGGAGGAGAGAGAATGCTGAGTTGCAACCAAAGAACATCATACCTACTGTGAAGCATGGGGGTGGCAACATCATGCTTTGGGGCTGTTTCTCTGCAAAGGGAACAGGACGACTGATCCGTGTACATGAAAGAATGAATGGGGCCATGTATCGTGAGATTTTGAGTGCAAACCTCCTCCCATCAGCAAGGGCATTGAAGATGAAACGTGGCTGGGTCTTTCAGCATGACAATGATCCCAAACACACCGCCTGGGCAACAAAGCAGTGGCTTCGTAAGAAGCATTTCAAGGTCCTGGAGTGGCCTAGCCAGTCTCCAGATCTCAGCCCCATAGAAAACCTTTGGAGGGAGTTGAAAGTCCGTGTTGCCCAGCGACAGCCCCAAAACATCACTGCTCTAGAGGAGATCTGCATGGAGGAATGGGCCAACATACCAGCAACAGTGTGTGACATCCTTGTGAAGACTTACAGAAAACGTTTGACCTCTGTCTTTGCCAACAAAGGATATATAACAAAGCATTGAGATGAACTTTTGATATTGACCAAATACTTATTTTCCACCATAATTTGCAAATAAATTCTTTCAAAAATCAGACAATGTGATTGTCTGGATTTGTTTCCACATTTTGTCTCTCATAGTTGAGGTATACCTATGATGACAATTACAGGCCTCTCTCATCTTTTTAAGTGGGAGAACTTGCACAATTGGTGGCTGACTAAATATTTTTTTGCCCCACTGTATGTGTACATGTCTTTGTGGTGCTGGGAGCACGAGTCTTGGGTTCCGCACTAACAATCAGGAACCTGGCAGCCCAGTTGCTGATCACTTGATTGCTGTGATAGCTTTGGATTGGCTATCACAGTGATTGATCACCGTAAAGCCCGCCCCGTGTATGCTTTCTCCTCTGAATGGGGAGAAAGATACCTTGTATATTTTTCTCCTTGCTAGAGGAGAAAATTGTAAATAAACAAAATTGTGTGTAAAATAAAGAAAGATAGAAAGGAGAAAAAAAATAGAAAATAGCTAAAGTATGATTAAGGTCAATGTTAGGATTAGATTTAGGGTCAAGGGTCAAAGTAGAGTCAAAGGTTAAGGTCAGCTAGTATTTTTTAGGCAAGAGTTAATAAAAAAAAAAAAATGCTTTAAAATGGTATCAGTAGTGTCAGTGCGTTTTACATAGCAGAAAAAGCAAAATGCGCACTATTGTTTCTGGGCCATAGTACAGGTACAAACAACAAATAACATACACATAATGTGGTATCGCTGCGATCATCAGGAGCAGGAGAATTTATTTTGGGTTGTTCTTTGGTGGTAGGTTATGGTAATAGCAAAAAAATACAGCTGGATTAAAAAAAATGTTTTTATTTTTTTTACTATTTTGGGACAATTTTTCTCTTGATGATAAAAAAAAAATAGGAGCAATCTGATACCATTTACCACCAAATGAAAGCATAATTTGCCCTGAAAAAAAAACAAGGTATAATTTACCTGGATGCACAAAGTAGTTACAATGATACGCATAGTTGTACTAACACATGTCAAAGTTGCAAGATTGTGTAAAGGTGTTAGGATTTGTTTTATCCTCCGTCATGAAGGGGTTAAGATGTGTTTGTATGTTTGAGTCCTTTGACGAATCTGTTCCATTTCAAACAAGGACAGTGTGAAATTATGGCTCTGCAATTAGCAGCTCAGCACCGACCTTGCAGGCACACACAAGCTCTTGGGACTTTTCCACCTCCGGGCAATGTTCTTTACTTGCTGTCAAAGTCACATGAAATGTCTTTAGAAGTCGTCCTGCTGAGCCATTTATCTACTTCTTGCTACTTTTATCTGAGAGCCCCCTATATCAAGAGCCCATCTTATCGACTGTTCGTGGTACATTATATATAAGGGTTCTAAAACCTTTGCCATGGGGGCCCATATGAACAGTTTCAGGATTGTGGGGGCCAAATGAGAAACAAAAACACAATTTCCTGAGTATAGCTGTTATGTATTTATCTAAATGCAAGCAGTGTAAATACCTGAATGTGGCTTGGTATTAGCCTGTTAAAATACAACAGCACTTAGAATGGGTAAGGCTGGGACAGGACTGGAAGCCAATCAGGTATACTGTATTGATGTGAACAGGTATCATTGAAAACAATGTGATTTCCATCATCGTGAGATTCTGTACAACTTAAGTCGCATCTGAAATCGCACTACTGTGAACCAGACCTAACACCTTGTTTTCAAGCTCAAAGCCAGGTTTCGGCAATTTGGACAGTAAAGGTTGGTGCAAGAAGAGTGTACGTCGTGTTTTTCTTTTTTAGGCATGCCTCCTACACAAAAGTCTTTAACAGGGTAAAGAATAACTGTCCTAATGAACATCCTCCCTAGATTATCATTCGTTTTCCAAACAATAACTATCTGGTTACCTCTGTCCTGTCTACGCAAGATTAGACGATTATGCAGCTCGTTTTTATGGATTGACTGAACCCCAAGAATTGGATACCTATCCCTATCCTTAGCAAAACACAAAGTGGGAATAGGCCTACCCAATTTTCAAAAATATTTTTGAGCATGTCATCTTACTAGAATAGTTGATTGGAGATTGCATGATAGGTCCAAAGACTGGGTCTCATTAGAGCAGCACTGTGTGATGGGGCTGATAGGGTTCCTACTTTGGATCCAGGCTTGCTTCGTTCCTGCAGAATTGAAGGCTCGCCATTTTATTGGGGCAACGCTCCACTGTTTTGGCATGACATGTAAGGGTCTCTCACTTTTTTCTACCCCCTGGCACTAACAATAACTTTGGCCTAACACGCATTTGGTAGCTAAGGTTTTTTTCATTTAAAGTGGATGTAACCCTCACATATACCCAGTGAAGTGAACAGCCTCGTATGATACACAGAAATTAAACAAATCTCCCTACATAAGTTTTACATGTATATCTGCTGTGTTCAGCTTTATATACTGTTTAGAAAGTGCACATCCTGTTAGGAGAATTTCTCTGCCTGTTCAACACTGCAGTGAAGCATAGGTAGAGACTTTCAGCTCTGTTTGTTGACTCGTTCAGGGCTCTGCTAATCTATTTATAGCATCCTCTCCAACACAAAACTCAGGCTGCTTTTATCATATGTGACAGAGAACTTGTCAGGAGTTATCAGGCTTATAACAAAAGAACAGAGCAGGAGACAACTACAGGACATAGTGCTTTGAAGAGAGACAACAAAACACTGCAGCTATATGTGCCCAGCTCAAATTTCATGAATCGGGTTTACATCCACTTTAAGGACAGTTTTCAAGTCGAGGGGAACTTGTCTCCCTTGAAGGTACCTCCAAAAATCACAATGTGGACGTACTCACGAATCTCACACTTTCCATGACCCGAGGAACAGACACCTGTAATCTAGGGACCTTAAAAGGTTGGAGGCTCTCTGCACAGCCACTACCATGCCATGGCACGTTGTTGCCACTTTCTATTTAAGTATATTTGCTTCTCACAAAGCCAATGAGGGGGTGGCATGTGCAGCTTGGGAACAGGATCTGGGTTGCAGTTTTATGGAGGAGGAATGGGAGCATATAAATGTATTGGTTGTCAAAGGTACCTTGTCTGTCAGCGTCCTAGAGAGTGCAAATAAACTGAGATTGGGCGTGGCCTAGGCATGGCTGAATGAGGATGTGTTTTTCCTGAGCTCCCGGCCTCGTCCAGGAAAACCCGGCTAGCGAGACTCTGTCAGAGGCATGCAATCGGCCAAACGACACAGGACAAGAGCATTCACACGGGGGACCCCCGTGGGCAAGAGTCCAGGAGAGATCCGCCGTTATTTCCTTCAATTACAAGGAGCCTCTCCTGGGACTTCAGTAGCGGCACCACGAGGCGCTACACGAGGTGAGAAGCAGAAGGCCCCAAGACAGAGCGGAGCCTGTCCCTCTCCTAGCCCCAGGGCCATACAAGAACGACCTGCGGATATTCGTAGAAGCCCTCCACAAGCCACGATGGCATCCCCACAACCAATTGATCCCCATCTGTTGGATCAGGACATTAGAAGCCTGCTTCAGGCTCTCCCCACCAGGTCTGACATTGAGGCACTTATCCTCAAACTCGAAGAAACACACCGCCGTGATATACAAGAGGTCAGAGGAGAAGTGTCGACTCTAACAGAGCGGGTGTCAGCAGGGGAGACCTCGATTTCTACATTAACTGACAGAGTGTCGACGTTGGAACAGGCTAGAGACCAACAGAGGGATGCTGCCATAGCGCTGCAATTGCACCTGGAAGACATGGAGGACCGAAGCCGCCGAAACAACTTGCGGCTTCGGGGGATCCCGGAGGCGGCATCGCAGGAGAATCTAGGGGAGACGGTTCGCGGGATCTTCCGTACAGTCTTGGAGGAGCCCGGACTAGAGATAGAGCTGGATAGAATTCACAGAACTCTTGGCCCCAGATCTGAAGATCCGAACAGACCACGTGATGTGGTCTGCAGACTACACCGCTACACCCTGAAAGAAAATATCCTCCGGCGCGCTTGGGAACATGGGGACGTGGAAATTGAAGGCGCACAAACCAGGATCTTACCGGACTTGTCCAGAGCTACTCTGAAACGTAGAGCCCTTCTGCGCCCGCTTCTGGATCTTGCAAAGCAGAGGGGTCTCACATATAGATGGGGATATCCCTTCTTGGTGATGTTCCGGAGAGACACAGGCTCCTTCTCTCTTCAACGTGCGGAGGATCTACCAGCCCTCTTCCGTTTTACGGAAGTGGAGCCGATCCAGGTCCCAGACTGGCTCCAGTTCCTCCCTCGCCCATCTGGAAGATCGGGCCCGTTGGGGCCTCGGGACCCCCTGCCTCCGCGACAGCAAAGAAACAGGCGCAGACACCAATCGGTCTCGGGAGGCGAGCCACGTGAGTAGGCCTATGGCCGTTCATCCCTGTCCAGCTGCAATTTCCCTCTTGATGTGTGTGTATCCCCTAAGCTCCTGCAGACAGACAAACGACCCGGAACATCGCACCCCATTCCCTTTAGGAGAATTCAGTTAACTGGCGGCTCCCCGGGTACAGTTTAACCCCCACCTCATTGTTTTTTTTTTTTTTTTATGATGCACGGCACGCCAGCCCCGAACCCAACCAGCATGTTTGCCCATGTAAATTGGCTTTATTGAGGAGAGTAGCCAGACCAGAGGAACTTTGTATTACACTCCGTAGGGCTCTCATATGGCCTGAATGAAACAGAGTTAACGTTCTGCACAGCTACTGCAGGTTGACCCCCCGCCCCTGGAATCTATCATAACCCCTCCCCCTTCATGGATAGAAGAATTTTGCTCCACATGACTTGGACCGAGAAATGATGTCACCGTCAACAGTTGTCAATAAGTAAATGACGATGTAATGGAATGAAAAGCTGGTACGGGCCCCATCAAGGTTTTTTCTTTGGGGAATGGGGAGGATAACCCAACCTAACTGATCAACCTATACAGCAGATTCCAGGATGGATAGAAGTAGCCCTAACGTTACAGAGAGATGGACATGATACTCAAAGTCTTACAATCTGATTCCACACATAAGAACTCTAGTTTTCAGTCCACATTTTATATTATTTTTTTTTTTTTTTTTTTTTTTATTATATCCTACTTTACCTTACTATGGTCTCTCCCATAACAATACAGGTTGGATGCATGTGGGGGGGCTGCACTCCAGGCTTATTCTATTCTACCCAATACTAGGGAGAATGGTAGTAGTTTTTTAGGGGGCTGGAATCCTGGATAGGGATGGGATGGTCAATCACAGTGTTTGACAAGTTGAAGTTATATGTTCTTTGATAATACCTCTGTGTCTATTTACACCTGGACCATCTCTTGCTTCTGATGAGTTATTTTCGTTAACACCATATGAACACCTGACTGTTTAATTTTCAGTTATATACTGTATTTTTGTTACCAACAATAAATGGCTGGGGGTGAATGGAGAGGTTCGGGAGCTCGCATCTCGGCCCTGCCTATTCACCGTCCCACATAGGACTGCGCTCTGTTCTCGGTCTTCGACTGAGGAGCGTACTAGCCGATTTGGCTACCTTAGTGATCTCTCTGAGCTGCACACCTTAGTGACAGCCTTCTAATTTCCTCATTCTCTGAAGCTTTGTACTTCCTTGCTCACTGTCCTTTTCTTTTTTCCACTTTCTTGTCTTTTCTTCCCCTTTTCTGACCCCCCCCCCTTCCTTCCCTCCCCCACCTGCTCCAAAACCCCCTATCCCCATACTCACCAGGCAACGTACGAAAATGGATACTCTAAACATAGTTTCCTTAAATGTGAAAGGCCTAAATACGCCTGAAAAGAGACGCATGCTGTTACATGACATGCGGCACAGAGGAGCTGACATTGTACTCTTACAGGAAACACACTTCAGGGAGGGATCCTTGCCGACGCTGCAGAATAAATTCTACCCGATAGCATACCATTCAAAATACGCGGAAGCTAAATCAAGAGGGGTATCGATTCTGATCTCGGCAAAGATCCCATGGACACACACAGATGTAAAACTAGACAGTGAAGGTAGATTCCTCTTCCTAAAGGGCCACATAAGAGATGTTAAAATAACTTTGGCCAACTTGTATGCTGCCAATACACACCAAGACACATTTCTAAAACAAACATTAGACCAACTCTTACAATTCTCAGACAGACAACTGATAGTGGGTGGGGACTTGAACGTCCCACTTACTCCCTCGGAAGACACTTCCACTGGAACGTCTTCAACCTCACGAGACCAACGTAAACGTATCTACATGATTCTGCACTCTTCACAACTGATCGATGTCTGGCGCCTCTTCCACACAGGAGAGAGGGACTACACCTTTTTCTCTAAACCGCATCAGACCTACTCCAGAATCGACTACTTTCTGGTCCCTCATAGACACTTACAGGCGATTAAAGAAACCACAATAGGCTCCATTACGTGGTCAGACCACGCCCCGATAACACTACGCTATGCTCTCTCCGACTCCCTACGGACTCAGAGACCACCATGGAGACTAAATGAGGGACTACTGACAGACCCAGAGGTGCTAGCAGAGGTAACCAAAGAAATAGGTCACTACTTTGCGTCTAATGACTCCCCTGACTGTGAAACTGGCTTGGTGTGGGAGGCCCACAAGGCCGTTATTAGGGGGATACTCATTAAACATGGCTCAAGACTTAAACAACAGAGAGTTGTCCAACTAAATGCATTACTAAAGACACTAGAAACTTTAGAGACCCGCCACAAACAAACACCCACAAGACATTTAGAAATAGAATTAGACTCAGTCCGCAGGCAGGTCACTGACCTCCTGCGATACAAAGCAAAAGCAGCATTACAGGTCTCCCGTAGGAAATTCTATGAATCTGGTAACAAGTGCGGAAGGTTACTATCCCAGTCCCTACAGGAACAAAGACTTGCATCATATATACCGCATATCACATCCACCACTGGCCAGAAAGTTTCTTTACCCCAACACATAGCTCAGGAATTCAGCTCCTATTATTCCTCCCTATACAACCTGACAGAGCCACAAATCCCCTCAGAGACAACCGCTAATTACATAACGTCTTCCCTCATGCCGGCCCTCCCGGAGGAGGCTAGATCGCTGTTAGAGGACCCTATTACTCTGCCCGAACTACAAACAGCATTAAAATGTTCCAAACCGGGGAAAGCCCCAGGCCCAGATGGCCTCACCACCACATACTACAAGACCTTTTAACCATCTCTAGGTGATCGTATGGTTAAACTTTATAACGACCTGGGCTCGGGTCGGGGCTTCCATAACTCTACATTACAAGCACAAATAACGGTCATACCAAAGGAGGGTAAAGACCCAGGTCAGTGTAGCTCCTACCGCCCGATCTCCCTATTGAACACAGACCTGAAACTTTTCACAAAGATTATCGCCATCAGACTGCAGCACCACCTCCCCTCACTTATACATTTAGACCAGGTTGGTTTTGTCCCGACAAGGGAAGCCAGGGATAATACGACTAAAGTCCTTAATCTACTATATATCGCAAACAACACCAAAACCCCATGTGTGTTCCTCGGGACGGATGCCGAAAAAGCTTTCGACCGAGTGAGCTGGAAATTTATATTCGCTACACTGAGACACATAGGGTTAGGGAACAAAATGCTAAATTGGATAGCTGCAGTGTATGCGGACCCAACAGCTAAAGTTCCGGTAAATGGGGTATTTTCGGAGGCTTTTCCAATTGCGAACGGCACTCGTCAGGGATGCCCACTATCCCCGTTGTTCTTCGCGCTATCCCTAGAACCCTTTCTGTGCCATATCAGGTTAAACCCCGATATCTCAGGAGTAGAAGTCAACAGGGAACAATTTAAAGTCTCCGCTTATGCGGACGACCTGATGTTCTCCCTTGCAAAACCTAATATTTCCCTTCCTAATCTCATGAAAGAATTCCACACATATGGCCAACTCGCTAACCTGAAAATCAATTTCAGCAAATCCGAGGCGATGGGTATCGGGATTCCCCAGACACATCTTTCACGCCTCCAATCGAGCTTTCGTTTCAAATGGTCCACTACAGCCCTGAAATACTTGGGTACGTTTATACCCCCAACGTTTTCCCAGCTGTTTAAATTAAACTTTCCGCCCCTTTTAAAGAAAGTTAAACAATTATTGGACAAATGGAACAACGGGCTACACTCTTGGTTCGGCCGCTGCAGTATCCTCAAAATGTCGATACTACCCAAATTTCTTTATCTCCTGCAGACCATTCCGATACGCATTCCAGTAAACTATTTTAACCAAGTAAGAGCAGCATTCATTCATTTCCTATGGGCGGGGAAGAGGCCGCGTCTACATCGGGGAGTTCTCTCATTGCCTAAGTCTAATGGGGGCTTGGCAATGCCGGACCTCAGAACTTATTATAGAGCGACCCACTTGAGTAGACTAATCGATTGGTGCCGCCACACACACACCAAATTGTGGACACGAATTGAACAGGCTCAGAGTGTGATTCCACTATCTAGAGCACCTTGGTGCCACACCTCCCTCCCAATAGAAAATTCCCGCCACCCATTAATAGGTAACACAGTTCGGATTTGCTCACAATTGATTCACACCTCACCTCACTTCTCACGTAACTCACCACTTCGACCCATATTGGGTAACCCTCAATTTGAACCAGGTTTAAGAGATAGAAGATTTCTGAAGTTGAAAGAGGAGGGTTTGTACCAGGCCTCTCACTTTAGCAGTATGGGGAGGTGGAAGACGATCTCGGAGCTTTCGGATCCTGAAGGCCAGTTCCGACTGGACTTCCTAAGAGCTATGCAGCTTCATCATTATTTACGTAGTCTGACACCACCCTGTGTTGCTAATCAGACCCCCACGACCATGAAAGTTCTCTGTACAGAGTCAGGGAATCTACCACACTCACTCTCAATTACCTACAAACTGCTTATTACACCACCGGGAGAGTACCAAACACAGAGTCTCACTAAATGGGAAAGAGAACTAAACTGTACCTTCACAACCAATAAAAAACAACAAATTTTAACGTTCACCCATAAATCATCCATCTGCACCAAAATCCAGGAGACTAATTATAAAATCCTCACACATTGGTACAGAACTCCTGCATTACTTAAAAAAATCTTCCCCTCCACAACAGATGTCTGTTGGAGGTGTCAGGAAGAAAGAGGTACCCTCATCCATATTTTCTGGACCTGCTCTCGGATCCGGGATTTCTGGAAAGATGTACGCCTGATAATCCAAAAATTCACTGACCACACTGTCCCTGATGACCCAGCTTATTTTCTTTTACACGCTACTGACACACCTACCCGGATTTACAAGAAATCAGTCGTAAGACACCTACTGGATGCGGCGAAGGCATGCATCCCCTCTTTCTGGAAGTCCTCTCACCCACCACCTATAGCATTTTGGCTTCAAAAAGTTGAGGAAATAAATCAGATGGAAGATCTAATCCTCACCAGCCAAAATAGACAGGAGACATATACGAAAACTTGGCAGCTCTGGAATATCTTTAAATATTCTGAGGAGGGGAAAACTCTCCTAGGCAAGTAACACCTAGCATTAGAGTATAATAATCGACTGCTAATACCTAACGCAGCGGTTGCCACCACGATCACCCCCCCACCCCCCCCCAACAAGATCACACCCCCTTCCCCCCCCTTCCTCCCTTACCCCCCCCCCTTTTTTTTCTCCACTCCTCTCTCCCTTACCTCTTTATCTATTTCAACTCTGTCCTTCTATTCTTGATAATCTGTTTTCTCTTATTAAAATATAAAACTCACAGGGAATCGCTCGCAAAAGGTATATAAACCCAGATATATCCTGATTAAATACAAGGTATAGTTCAAGATAGAAAACATGGGAAAAAATGGATCATATGTAAGGCCACTAGAACCTTATAATTAAATCTCTTAACAACAATATTTACTCATATGCCACACAAAATTCTATAGTAAGGTAATGCACGTCTCCTGGCCGGATGTTAAAGCACGCTGTTCCCTGTATGTGCATCTCTGTTATTATTGTTGCTGTATGTACTGAACCTTGTTACGTGTCCCGGTGAACCGGTTTCCTGTTACAAATAAATAATTTTTTAAAAAAAAATAAACTGAGATTGCGATGGTATAGGACTTTTTCCTACATAAAGTATTTCAATGGACATCCAAAGCCTGCTGGTGATGTCAGCAAACTGAGGGCTTATCACCGCATATAGAGTGGGTATAGAAAAGAATCACCCTCCTTTAAAATAATCACATTTTGTTGCTTTGCAGCCTGAAATGAAGACAGACATTTTGTTTTATCCAGCTGTATATACTCAGTGCAACTTATAACATCCAAGTGAAAGAAATAACACCAACATGTTAGAAAAAAAAAACAAAAAAAAAAAACACAATCACTGAGTTGGAAAAAAGATCACCCCTTCCTAAAAATGACTTGTAAGCTCAATCAGGTGTCGCTAATCAATGGCACACAAAGCCAATTAACTTTCAACTGTGATCAGCTGTGATCATTTTGATTAGCTCAGCATGAAAAGAGCTTTTCTGGAACATTTCACTCCCTGGTAGTGCAATTGAAGCAAACAATCAACTATTGGTAGCAAGGCACTGTCAAAAGATTTCCGGGATAAAGTTGTGGACAGGCACAAGTCAGGAGATGGATACAAAAAAATGTCAAAGGCTTTATCAATGCCTAAAAGCACAGTGAAGTACATTATTAAGAAGTGGTATTTAGTACAACCCTACCTGATTAAGGACGTTGCTCCAAGCTGGATGAAAGAGCCAGGAGGAAACTGGTCAGAGAGGCTACCAAGAGGCCTACAGCAACTCTGAAGCAGTTGCAGGAATTTATGACAGAGTGGTCATTGTGTGCAAGTGACAACAATATCACAAATTCTCCACAAAAGTGGCTTGTACGGGAGGGTTGCAAGAAAAAAAAAGGCACTCCTCAAGAAAGGCCACAGGCAGTCACGACTGAGCTTTGCCAAAATGCACCTTGAAGATTCTGAGGCCACATGGAAAAAGGTGTTATGGTCAGATGAGTCTAAAATTTAATTATTTGGCCTCAACACCAAATAAGATGTTTGACGGAAATCCAATACAAATCACCATCTAAATAACACCATTCCTACCATAAAGCATGGAGGTGGTAATATCCTGTTACGGGGGTGATTCTCTTCAGCAGGGACTGCAGCACTTGTCAGAAGAGAAGGAAAAATGGATGGGGCAAAATATCATCAAATTCTTGAGGAAATTCTGCTGCCCTCTGCCTGAAAGTTGTCAAGGGGAAGGTTTACATTCCAACATGGCAATGACCCAAAGTACACAGCAAAAAAGACCACACAGTGGTTGAAGGAGAAAAAAGTGAATGCCCTTGCATGGCCTAGTCAGAGCCCAGACTTAAACCCCATTGAAAATCTGTGAAATGACAAACGGTCACCATCAAATTTTAACTGAACTTGAGCAGTTCTGCAAAGAAGGGTGGGCAAACATTGCAAAGTCTAGATGTGCAAAGTTAGTAGAGACATATCCCAACAGACTAAAGGCTGTAGTTAAAGCAAAAGGTGGTTCAACAAAATACTGACACAAGGGAGTGATTCTTTTCCCAACTCAGTGATTCTGTTTTTTAACTTATTTCTGACATATTGGTCACTTGGATGTCACAAGCTGCACTGAGTAAATACAGCTGGATAAAACAAAAACTTTGTCTTCATTTCTTTCAATAGTTTTTGATTATCATATTGTAAAAGTAGAATGCAAAGTTACATACAGTGCCTTGAAAAGTATTCACACCCCTTGAAATTTTTCACATTTTGTCACGTAACAACCAAAAACGTAAATGTATTTTATTGGGATTTTATGTGATAAACCAACACTAAGTGGCACATAATTTTGAAGTGGAAGGAAAATGATAAATGGTTTTAATTTTTTTTACAAATAAATATCTGAAAAGTATGGTGTGCATTTGTATTCAGCCCCCTTTACTCTGATACCCCTAACTAAATTTCAGTGGAAACAACTGCCTTCTGAAATCACCTAATTAGTAAATAGAGTCCACCTGTGTGTAATTTAATCTCAGTATAAATACAGCTGTTCTGTGAAGCCCTCAGAGGTTTGCTAGAGAACCTCAGTGACAAAACAGCATCATGAAGACCAAGAAACACACCAGACAGGTCAGGGATAACGTTGTGAAGAAGTTTAAAGTAGGGTTAGGTTATAAAAAAATATCCTAAGCTTTGAACATCTCATGGAGCACTGTTCAATCCATCATCCGAAAATGGAAAGAGTATGGCACAACTGCAAACCTACCAAGACATGGTCGTCCACTGACAGGCCGGGCAAGCAGAACATTAATCAGAGAAGGAGCCAAGAGGCCCATGGTAACTCTGGAGGAGCTGGAGAGATCCACAGCTCAGGTGGGAGAATCTGTCCACAGGAGAACTATTAGCCGTGCACTCCACAAATCTGGTCTTTATAGAAGAGTGGAACGAAAGCCATTGTTGAAAGAAAGCCAAAAGAAGTCCCGTTTGCAGTTTGCAAGAAGGCATGTGGGGGACACGGCAAACGTGGAAGAAAGTGCTCTGGTCAGATGAGACCAAAATTGAACTTTTTGGCCTAAAAGCAAAATGCTATGTGTGGTGGAAAACGAACACTACACATCACCCTGAACACAACATTCCCACCGTGAAACATGGTGGTGGCAGCATCATGTTGTGGGGACGCTTTTCTTCAGCAGGGACAGGGAAGCTGGTCAGAGTTGATGGGAAGATGGATGGAGTCAAATACAAGGCAATCTTAGAAGAAAACCTGTTACAAGTCTGCAAAAGACTTGAGACTGGGGTGGAGGTTCACCTTCCAGCAGGACAACAACCCTAAACATACATTCAGAGCTACAATGGAATGGTTTAGATTGCATGTATGTCCTAAGAGTGTTCCTCCGGATTGTACCCTTTCCAATGCACCAGATACTGTATGCGCCCATGGAATTTACGGGAGTCAACTCAACCTATACTGAGTGAGGACGTGCCACAGAGGTGGTAAAGCGGTTGCAGACCAAAGGTTTTAATAAGGAGAGATGGAATACATTTGAGATATGCATATTAGAAGAAAGGTCTAAAGCGTAAGCCACTGGGTTGATCCTGCGGAGAATACAAAAAGGCCCAATAAACCGAGGTGCCGACTTCAGTGAGGGAACGCGGAGTTGGAGGTTGCGAGATGACAGCCAGACCCTGTCCCCAACCTGGTAGGAAGGCGCAGGCAGGCGTCTGTGGTCAGCATGGAGTCTGTACTTATCATTGGCATGTTATAAAGCCTCCTGGACTTGTGCCCAAGTGGAACGAAGACCACGGAGATGCTCTTTTAACGCAGGCATGCTCTGCGAAACAAATGAGTCAGGCAACATGGAAGGTTGGAAACCATAGTTTGCCATAAACGGGGACAATTGGGAAGCAGAATTCAAGGCACTATTGTGAGCAAACTCTGCCCTAGGTAAGAGGTCTGACCAGTTGTTATGATGGTCAGAAATATAGCAACGTAGAAATTGCTCCAAGGACTGGTTGGCTCTTTCTCGTCTCATTAGACTGCGGGTGATACGCAGATGAGAAAAAATCTGAATTCCCAACTGTGCACAAAAGGCTCGCCCAGAACGGGGACACAAACTGACTACCCCTGTCTGAGACGATCAATGATGTAAGCGAATGATTTAAGCGAAAGATCTCCCGAGCAAAAAATGGAAGCCAGTTCCTTAGATGTGGGCAACTTAAGTGGAATACAATGAGACATCTTCGAGAACTGATCAACCAGCATAAGGATAACTGTGTTGCCCTGAGAGTTGGGTAACTCTACAATGAAATCCATGGACCGGTGGGTCCAATGCCCCTCTCCATTGGGTATGGGTTGTAGGAGGCCCACTGGAAGGTGTTGTGGTGTCTTACTCTGAGCACACACGGAAGAAGCAGCTACGAAGGCGGCTACATCAGCACGTAGACTAGACCACCAGAATTGTTGGGAAATGGCCCAAAAAAGTAGATTCTTCCCAGGGTGGCCAGCAGCCTTGGGAGAATCGTAAGTCCGGAGCACGGCAGTACGGAGACTCTCAGGGACAAAGTGGCGGTCACAAGGCTTCTCAGGAGGAGCATGGACCTGAGCGGCAAGAATTTTGTCACCGAAAGGAGAAGTGAGACTGGTGCGAACCGTAGCCAGAATACGATCAGGAGGAATCACAGGAACAGGAACCGATTCCATTTTGGCAGTGGAGGAAAATTGTCGCTACAAAGTGTCAGCCCTTACATTCTTAGTACCGGGTAAGAAAGAGACAATGTAATTGAAACTTGACAAGAAAAGAGCCCATCGCGCCCTTCTGGGAGAGAGACGTTTTGGCCTCAGGCAAGAATGTGAGATGCTTTTGGTCAGTAAGAATGAGAACCGGCACAGCGGTACCTTTGAGGAGATGACTCCATTCTTTAAGGGCTAAAATGATCGCTAACAACTCTCCGTCCCCTATCTCGTAATTGCATTCCACAGGTGACAATTTCTTGGAAAAATAGCCACAAGGATGCATAGCGCTCTCAGAGGTAGTACGTTGAGACAGAAGGGCGCCAACTCCAGTCTCAGAAGCATCAACCTCAAGGATAAAGGGTAATGTAGGATCAGGATTTGCCAACACAGGAGCAGAAACAAAGGTAGCCTTGAGACTCTCAAAGGCCTTAATGGACTCCACAGACCAACTCTGTGGGTTACCGTCATATCAGTCAGGGGCTTGACCGGAGATGAGAAGTTATGAATAAACTTTCCATAATAATTGGCAAGGCCAAGAAAACATTGCAGAGGACATATACCCACGGGTCAGGGCCACTGTAGGACTGCTAAAAGTTTCTCTGGGTCCATCAAAAAACCAGCAGTGGAAATGACATAACCCAGGAATTTAACCTGTTTGCGATGGAACTCGCACTTCTCCACTTTACAATAGAGATTGTTCTCTCTCAGCTTCTGAAGCACATGACAGACATCTGTGTGGTGGCTCTCTAGGGACTTGGAAAAAATTAGGATATCGTGGAGATAAACCACCACACATAGCTGCAACAAATCTCGGAGGACATAGTTGATAAATTCCTGGAAAACTGCCGGAGCGTTGCAAAGGCCAAATGGCATTATGAGGTACTCATAATTACCTGTTCTGGTATTAAACGCAGTTTTCCATTCGTCGCCCTCCTTGATCCTTACGAGATTGCATGCTCCTCTCAAATCCAGCTTCGTAAAAACTGTTGCTCCCTTGAGGCGGTCAAATAACTTCGTAATCAACGGAATTGGATAAGCATTCAAATAATTGAGACCCCCATAATCAATACAAGGTCTCAGTTCACCACTCTTCTTCTTCACAAAGAAGAAACCAGCACCAGCAGGAGACAAGGACTTGCGGATGAATCCTCGAGAAAGTGTGTCTGCAACATACTCCTCCATGGCCTTATCCTCCGAGATCAACAAAGGGTAAACCCGGCCACAAGGGGGTATGGCACCAGGTTGAAAGTCAATTGCGCAATCATATGACCGGTGTGGAAGCAAACTATCAGCTTGACCTTTATCTAAGACATCATGGTACTCCTCCGGCAGGGAGGAGAGTGAAGGGGTGCATAGGACCTTAGCCACATTCTGGAAACATGTCTTGCTGCATTGTGGCGACCAGGAGAGAACCTCAGCATGAAGCCAATCAAAAGAGGGCTTGTGCTTCTGTAACCAAGGATAACCAATAACCAGCGGAAATTTAGGTGAGGAAATAACTTGGAATTGGATTATCTCATGGTGAAGAGCCCCTACGGCCATGGACAACGAAACAGTCTCATGAGTCACATGGGCAGGCTGTAAAGGTCTCCCATCAAGAGCCTCAATGGCAAGTGGAGTGGCACGAAGCTGCAGCGGAATCGAGCGTTTAGATACAAAGGCAGCATCAATGAACAGGCCTGCAGCCCCAGAGTCGATTAGAGCCTGTATCTCGACGGACGACTCAGACTAAGAAAGGATAACTGGGACCAGAGGCTTATCCTTCTGGATAACAGAAGAATAAACAACGTCACCTAAGGTCTGTCTGCTACAGGACATCAAGGTTTGGGCATTCCCTGGACGGGTAGGACAAGACTTCAAAAAGTGACCTGCCTGGCCACAATCTCTCCCTCCTTCTAAAGGTTCTCTCATTCACAGAGAGACGTGTGAAGCCCAAGTGCATGGGTTCATCTTCACTGGCTGACTCTGTACCAGGAGGAATGGGAGGTGAGGGAGGCAAGGGTGGGACTGCAAAGCTCCGAGACAAATGTACAGGAGGCTTCCGCAAGCGCTCCTTAAAAGAGTCTTTCTCTGAGTCTGGAGTCAATGAGGATGGCAAAGTGATTAACTTCTCCAGCTCAGTGGGTATATCTCAGGCTGCTATCTCATCTTTGATGGTGTCCGATAGACCATGAGAAAAAGCAGCCACGAGGTCCTCATTGTTCCACGCAACCTCTGCTGCCAGAGTACGGATTTCAATAGCATAATCGCCAACAGTTCTCGTACTCTGATGGACATGAGGCACTTGACAGCAGAAGCTGAGTGTGCGGGAACGTCAAATACCTTTTAAAGGAAGCCACAAACTCTGGGTAACTGAGGACAATGGGTTTTTGCATCTACCATAGAGGGTTTGGCCAGGCCAAGGCTCTCTCAGAAAGCAAAGATATCATGAAACTACTTGCTTCTGTCCGTGGGAAATGCCTGGGGCAGCATCTTGAAGTATATCTCAACTTGATTGAGAAACCCTCTGCATTGAACTGGATCACCCCCAAATCGCTGGGGAAGTGGAGCAGAACCAGACATACCTCCTTATAGAGATAATACTCAAGGCGGGTGCCTGCACAGAGACTGGAGCAGCAGCAGGGACGGCCTGCAACACAGGTTGAACCAGAGCAGCCACAGTGGGAGAATCCAGGTGAGCCGTGCGATTCAGAAGCGTCTGTAACGCTAAGGCAAACTGATCCGTATGGTGATCCTTCTCTGGTCTTTGCCCAGCTTGGGGATTACAGAAATCAAGGCAGTATTCATATCATAGTCTAACTTCTGTTTTACTCTCAGAGTGTTGAAGAACCATTCAAGGTGGGGCGCTAGGATCGCTGCAAATTTTTGCTAATAAATTGCTGAAAACCGTCTGGCCCAGGGGCATAGGAACGCTTTGCTCGTTTCCTCTTTCCTTAATTGTGATGGGAGCAGACATCAGCTTCTTATGTGAGGTGACTAGTTTGGGAGGTTTAAGAGATTGGAGGAAGGTTAATAAATGGTCCAAATCCATAGAGGAGGTGGCTTGATACAGTTTACTATAGAAGCTTTGAAATTCCTTCAAGGCTTTTTGCAGGTCCTGAGTATATATTCAGAAGAGCATCTAATTTTGGGCAGCGCCATTTGCCGTATCTTAGGGGCGAGTTTGTTAGCAAGCATTGAGCCTATTCTATCCTTCTGCATATAAAACTTAGCAGATGACCAGCGCAGGCTTTTCTCTACATGCGTGGTCAAAAGCAAATTAAGAGATAGTCTACTAGCCTCTATGCAAGACCGGATTGGTGTTTATCCGGGCTTTGCTTATAGGCTGCACACAAGGAGCGGAGTTCTCCCTCTAGATGCTTTATGTCAATTCTGTGTTCCCACAATCTGGATCAGTTTGCCATGCAAGGTCGCCCTGTGTAAGGTAACCAGAGACATCGAGCCAGACATATTGAGCTGATTTCAGTGCATAAAACCAGGTCACTTAAAAGGCACTTGTTCAGTCACCAATGAAAGGGGCCATCTGTACATGAGGCTTGCCAGAGGGGGACAGATCCTATGGCATGATCAGACCAAGCCGTATCCCGAATGCAGG